>NC_050526.1:5327120-5335724 GCF_002922805.2 Oryzias melastigma
TGTTTCTTAGGCTGTTTTGGAGTTTAGTTAATATTGCAGCTACATGCTAGCTGTTGTGGTTAATTTAGGCTTTTTTCTTGTTTTTTCTTTTTGTCCATTTTGCCGTTTTGCTAACATTTCAGCTAAATGCTAGCTGCTTTTTCTACTTTAGGGTTGTTTTCCATGTTTTAGGCTGTTTGGGGGTTTAGCTAGTATTTCATCTACATNNTAGCTATCAAATACAGCATCTTCAGCTATCAGCACTAGCATCTTCAGCGGCCAGATTCAGCTTATAGCATTCCCATTAGCATTATTGCAGGCAATGTTATATAACTAGTTCATACTTAGGTTAAAAAGTTATAGTTTTAAAAATGTATTTTTTGAGTGTTTAATAAATGTTTATCCTGTGTTTATATGTGTTTTGAATTTTGGCTCCTTGTGCGATTGACTTTGACATGCCTGCTATAAAGGAATTGCAAAAACTCAAATTTAAGTCACTTTAAGATTATTTTTAATGACAAAGTGTGTAATAGATTTGATTGAATGCCCTGAATTTAAAGATTTTTTTTTCTTTTAATCAGAGATATGCAAGACAACCGGATGCTGCCGTCGGTAAAAGACAACAGCGGCAGCCATGGCTCCCCCATCAGTGGCAAGTTAGAGGGCATCTTCTTCAGCTGCAACACAGAGTTCAACACCGGCAAACCTCCGCAGGACTCCCCGTACGGCCGCCTTCGCTTCGAGGTCCAGGCCGACGCGCTCTTCAACCCCGACACCAACCTGTACTTTGGAGACTTCTACTGCATGTACACGGCCTACCACTACGTCATCCTGGTCTTGGCGCCGAAGGGCTCCCCGGGGGACGACTTCTGCAAGCAGAGGCTTCCCGCGCTCGACATCACCGACAACCGCTTCCTGACCTGCAAGCAGGACGACGCGGCCGGTCTGCTGTTCCACCACGCTCAGGACGTCATCCTGGAGGTGATCTACACAGACCCCGTGAATCTGGCGTCGGGATCGGTGGCGGAGATCAGCGGCCATCAGCTGATGAGTCTGTCCACGGTCAACGCAAAGAAGGACCCCAGCTGCAAGGCCTGCAACATCAGTGTGGGACGCTAAAAAATGAGCAGAATGTAACAGGGAGGGGAGGACAACGCTGGACTGACCTCTGGAGGAACCAGTCCCGAGGAAGCAGACCAACATGCATGAAGCAGCAGATTTATTCCCAGACACAAACATATCTGACGATAGATTCTGTTAAACCAAGAGACCATCACTTGCATCAACTAAAAGAGGGTTGCATCACATTATAAATGTAAAAAATCCCCATTTTACAAGTCAATCTGGTACGCATACTCACCCCTTTACTAACAAATATTAGCTGATTTTTTTCAACTTCCTGTTTGTTTAAACTTCTAACTCCCATGTTTATTGATTATTTTTGCTTTGGTGTTATGCTGTTGAATAAGCGTCGTTTGTTTTGCTCACATTCCACAAAATTCCTTTACCGCCATCTAGTGGTACGGAGTGGTACTCCAACATTCTAGGGCTGCAGTATTGATAGTCATTTTTCTTTAAACCAAAGGTATATTTAAAAAAACAAAAACTGTGTAGTCTTTGATGACCAATTGTGAACAAAAAAAAGAAAGAAAGAAAGAAAGCATGATGCAGTTCTGCACATTTCTCATGAGCATGAGAAAGCTGTCAGTACCTTTAACATAGTAACATTCTGTGCAAGTTATTTTAACAAAGAACCATAAACTGTGTTTGGCAGAATAAATGTGAAAAAATATTTATTTTTTTGATACATTCATATATATACACATACAAATGTATAGAAAACTATATAAACCAGAAGTGCACAATGTGACAAGCTCTGATCATTGACAACAAGGGCAGTTAGAATTCCATCCAAGACAAAAAAATATATATATTTAGAGATATATAACTTGCACTAAGTTCACTGCATATGATCCACGGTGAACATTTAAATTCACAATTCAGACCAGGAATGCATATCATAGCACAAAGTTGGCTCGACCTGCACAAACACTGCAGCAGCATTTCAGCTTATAGCAACTTTTCACAGGACGGAGCTTTCAAGCGGTGCAGTCTCCTCAAAAACACATTGAGTGCCATAATCTCCAAAAAATAACGGTGTCACACACATGCAACTTTTCCTCCCGACATTGATGAGCAGCTTTACTCCCACGTTTCCATCAGTTTTCTTCACAGAACCTCGTGGTTCAGACGCGCTACCCAAAGGTCCCACTGTGAGTTCACTCAGCCGGTTCTGGTTGAGGTTTGTTTTTTACTGAGCAGGGCCTCCAGTAGGCGGAGCTTTGCTTTGAGGTTCTTGTATTGGCAGTATTCTTCTGCTATTGGTCCACGGTCCTCCTTCTGACAAGCCCTGTGGCGGATACGAGGAGATGCAAGTTAAAGGCAAACACTGTTTTTCAGAACAACCTGCAGCAGCTTCCATCACTGGTTGATAGTCCCTATGTTGCCTTACTCAGATAGCTTTGTACAGTGTGTATTGTAATCAAAAACTTACTGTATTTACCTTGAAGGTTTGACATGTCAAGTACAAAGGGTGTGTGCAGGTTAGACAGAGCGGACATCTATCTTTGTCTCCTTCCTGAACTCTTTAACTGTGCGTTTCACCGTCGTACCATTGACTTTCTTTTTGTGGATGTTTCTTTTTCTTTCTTTGGTTTTCACAAGGCATTGTTGAAAAACCAAACGTTCCGAGTTTATTAAAAGAAAAAAAATAAAATTCAAATGCCAAGTACCATGACAGTGATTTGTGTGTGTTAAGTTTCTGTACCTGCCGGTCTGGACGTAGAACTGGTCTTCAAACTCCTTGAGTGCTTGGTGGAGTCGTTTCTTCTCCGATCGGACTATCTTCAAATGCTCCAGTAATTCGTCTCTGATGAAGGAAGATGTGAACAATTTATTTTTTATTGGGATTTCATTAGATCTAATAGAATAAAATAGAATATTTCAAAGTGCTTTACAAAAAGAGCATAAAACTAAATCAAAACACAAGATAAAAATAAAAAAAATAAACGTTCAAAACACAGTAAAAGATCAACTAAGAGTAAATGATTATTACACAGCCATGTTTAAATTTTTTGGTCTGTTATAATCAGTCTGGGAAAGAACAGCAAAGCTGGATATCGACTGCATAGAAATGAAATGAAATGAGACTGAACTGATTTATAAGTCTCCCAATAGCAATAATGTATGATGAATAAAATAGGACCAAGTACAGAACCTTGGGGAACGCCACAAGATATTATTTTCCATATCAGAGGTTAAACAACCAACAGCAACAATCTAAGACAAACATTACATTAAAAGTTTGAACAAATTAATAAAAAGCATGTGAAAATTAGAAAATGTGAGAATGTGTGTGTGATTAAAACTTGATGCGAAAACTGGCCGGGATCAAAGAAACGACTTAATCAAAGATGTGAAAGTTGTAAAAAAATGGGTGGAAAATAAGGAAAAGTGTGTCTATTTGATAGGAAAATCTGTGTGATTGAAATTTTTACTAAGCACATTAAAAAAAATAAGAAAGTGTATGTAACTGAATTTAAAAAAGAAAAAAAGTGCAAATAAAACCAAAACATAGAGCTTTGAAACACAATTATGGTTTTAAAACAGGAGGCTAAAAATTCAATTCAATTCAATTCAACTAAATTAACCTAAAGTAAACTAAATTAAATTAAATGTAATTTAGTTTAAATTAAATTAAATTAAATTAAATTAAATTAAATTAAATTAAACTAAACTAAACTAAACTAAACTAAATGAATAAATGAACTCAAATAAACTAAACTAAATTAAAATAAATCAAATTAAATTAAATTAAATTAAACTAAAGTAAACTAAATTAAATTAAATTATTAAATTAACTTAATTAAATTATATTAAATTAAATTAAACTAAACTAAATTAATAAATTAGCTAAAATAAAATAAACTAAATTAAAATAAATCAAATTAAACTAAACTAAACTAAACTAAACTAAACTAAACTAAACTAAACTAAATTAAATTAAATTAAATTAAATTAAATTAAATTAAATTAAATTAAATTAAATTAAATTAAATTAAATTAAATTAAATTAAATTAAATTAAATTAAATTAAATTAAATTAAATTAAATTAAATTAAATTAAATTAAATTAAATTAAATTAAATTAAATTAAATTAAATTAAATTAAATTAAATTAAATTAAATTAAATTAAATTAAATTAAATTAAATTAAATTAAATTAAATTAAATTAAATTAAATTAAATTAAATTAAATTAAATTAAATTAAATTAAATTAAATTAAATTAAATTAAATTAAATTAAATTAAATTAAATTAAATTAAATTAAATTAAATTAAATTAAATTAAATTAAATTAAATTAAATTAAATTAAATTAAATTAAATTAAATTAAATTAAATTAAATTAAATTAAATTAAATTAAATTAAATTAAATTAAATTAAATTAAATTAAATTAAATTAAATTAAATTAAATTAAATTAAATTAAATTAAATTAAATTAAATTAAATTAAATTAAATTAAATTAAATTAAATTAAATTAAATTAAATTAAATTAAATTAAATTAAATTAAATTAAATTAAATTAAATTAAATTAAATTAAATTAAATTAAATTAAATTAAATTAAATTAAATTAAATTAAACTAAACTAAATTAATAAATTAGCTAAAATAAAATAAACTAAATTAAAATAAATCAAATTAGACTAAACTAAACTAAACCAAACTAAACTAAATTAAATTAAATTAAATTAAATTAAATTAAATTAAATTAAAATAAATTAAATTAAATTAAATTATTAAATGAACTTAATATAATTAAATTCAATTTTAACATTCTTTTAAACTTTGCTAATTTTGTGATTAAGTTTGATGCAAAAACTGCCAGGGTCAAAGAAACGACCTAATCAAAGATGTAGAAATTGCAAAAATTTAGTGAAAAATAAGGAAAACTTTGGCACTTTTCAAAGGGGAGATCTGTGTAATAAAATTATTTACTAAGCTTATTTAAAAAAACAAAACAAAGCAAAAGTACTAAGTCACTGATTTTGAAAAAGGAAATAAAGCATGAAAAAATTAAAATGCAAATCCAACCAAAACACAGAGGTTTTAAACAAATGTCTGGTTCTTAAATAGGATGCAAAACATGCAATTAAATTAAATGAAATTAAAATTCAATTGAATTCAATTAAAAGAAAGAAAGAAATAAGTCGGCCGCCAAACACCACTGAGGCGAGCTGAGTGTGATAGTGTCAGTCACAAAGACAAAAACGATCCATACCTGGATGCTTCATGAAGCGTTGCCATGGTGATGATCTGTGACTCCAGACCCTTCACCTCCTCCAGCGGAGACACTGTGGGGGTTTCAGAGCTTTCTAAGAAAGGCAGACACTCATCTGGAGACACAGATCGTGGAGGTTTTAGGCGACGCGGCTGCTGCCAGGAACCTTGGTATTTGGAATGCTCTTCATCAGACCCCTCCTCTTCCTCCTGTAAACACACTGATATTAATAAATCAATGAAATCGGAATGTTACACTTCATTTCTGTGAATACACCTTCAGATTTATTCTTCTGCATGTGAATTATTAAAATCCTAAAATAGTTTTGATATCTGTCCACTGGAGGGCAGTCAAGGGTTTCTGTCAGAATGCATTGATTTACTGTACATCCCAGTTCATCTGCCTTCAGGTAAACGGTTACGTACAATAGTTGTGATGGTTGCAGAGGACGCCGAGAGAAGCAGCTGCTTGAGAAGGTGGTAGCGATCATAGAAAGGTTTCATCAGCGAGCGCTCGTGCCTGGAACCCTGAAGTCACACAAAACCAAAATGTCAATAACAATAAAAGAAGGAAAAAAAAAAACTTTTTAAATAATTTTACAAAGATAAAAAAGTTCTGTCTTACTGGCCGCCCGTGCAGACTCTCAAAGAACAGCAAACACTTCTGCATGCATGTCTTCTCCATGCTCATTTGGAAATGAGACATCTCCTGTTTGTACACAAAAAGATACAACATGAACAATGTTTGACTGTAACAAAACTCTCATAATCTTAATAAAACTAACAGTCTACGGTTGCATTCTATTAGTTTATACATAAATAAATCCAAAAAAGAAGTCCATGATTTTAAGGTAAAACATGAGAATATAGATAGGGTTCCAATGTTACAAAATACTGTTGTGTTTTTGTGTACGTCTGTCCATTGTCTGGTCTAATAAATCTTTATTTAAACAGATATTCTGTTGCGTCTGATAACAGATGTTCCAGTGTTTTTGGGTCCATCTACTTTCTGGTCTCATATTGCTGCAAATCTTTGTCCAGACAGATATCTTCACTTTTGTGTTTTTGTTGTTGCAGTTACTAGCATTTCTGTTCTGTCAAAAATAGATGTTCCAGTGTTTTGGTGTGTGTCTGTCTACTTTCTGGTGTCATAAATCTTTATCTTAACATATTTCTTCATTGTATTCCTTCTGTTTTGTCTGATAACAAATGTTCCAGTGTTTTATTTATTTATTTTTTTTTTTACGAGTGTCTGTTTACGTTCTGGTCTCATATTGCTACAAATCTTTGTCTAGACAATTATCTTCATTTTTGTGTTTTTGTTGTTGCAATTCCTAACATTTCTGTTTTGTCTAATAGATGTTCCAGTGTTTTTTTTTGTTTTTTTAACAAGTGTCTGTTTACGTCTGGTCTCATATTGCTGCGGTTCTTCGTCTAGACAGATCTCTTGATTTTTTTTGCTCTTGTTGTTGCAAAATGCTAACGTTTCTGTTTTGTCTAATAGATGTTCCAGTGTTTTCTGTCTATTTTTCGGTCTCACATTGTGTGAGAAAGTGAACAATTTTAACTGAAACTGTCAAATTAAAGTAAATGACTTTCAAATTGAATTAATTTTTTGCTTAAAAAACAGCAACAGAATTTTTTTGCTCTTTTTTTTATTAATATTTTACTAATTCAACTTTGGGCGTGTTGTTGTCAAGCTGTGGAAACAACTGCATGACTATTACGCAATAACAATTATTTTCTAATGCATGTATTTATATCTTTTGTATATTTTTAAGTACAAAGATTCTGTAATTAAGGTTTATCTATCTATTTTTGGAATAAACCGAATGAAGACTGTGTGACCACCTTGATGCTGTCAGGCAGGCCCAGCTCCCTGCGTCTCTCCTTCAGCCGGTTGGTTATGGCGTTGACGGTTTCCTCCACGCTGGGTTTGGTGATGCTGTTGTTATTGAGAGGCTGCAGCTCTGTTCCTGCTGGTGCTGCCTCCTTCTGGGATAAAGCGTTCCTGCACGTCTCGGCCGTGGAGCTGAAACCGCCTCCTGACTGCCTCAGCTTCATCTCTGCGCTCACAAAACAGCAACACAAGAAAGAAAGAAAAGAGAATTCAGGACAGTGTCAGTATGAAGGTTACATTTATAACTCCATTTAGTGATTAAAACTTAATTTTTTACAGTTAAAGTCGATCAGGAAAGGTGCCTGCTAGTTTGATGACAAATTTATTTTATTAAATAGTATTTTAACACTTTTTATCAAAATTAAATATATTTGCAGCACAACTTTTTGCTCTTCTTTTCTCTCCACTTTTAGAGCAAATAGTTTCTAATCTGAAAAAACGAAAATGTTAATGATAATTTAATCTATAAATTATGTGTAATTGTTTAAAAACCAAAGAAGTCGTTGTCTTTCTGACTAAAATCCTCCAGTGAGTCGTGTCCTTCCTGCCTTGCTTGTGTAAGACGCCTACCGGCCTCATAAGTATCTCTGAGCTCACCTACACAAACTCCATTCTGGTTTTGGCTGTTCTAAAAGAGAATCCTCCACTTTTAGCCAAGAGATTTCCACTGAAAACATCTTGGTTGTAACCTAATAATAAAAGCAGCTCCTGCAAAGACTGAAATGTTCTAATAAACACTGACCTTTCAGTTGCCTGCGACTCTTGATCAGCTCCTTCATCAGTTTAGCCACTTCTGGATTTGCTGTCTTGTCATTGTGAGCTGGCTAGAAAAAGCAATAATTGGGAGAAAATTGTTGTTTCACTTCTATTCTGATCAGTGCTAACAAGAAAAAAACTTCTAAAAACTTTAAAGAAATTATAATCATTACTTTGTAGTGCTTTTCGTGTTCAAAGTGTTCCTCAAAGCGTCGGATCCTCTTTCTGAGGGTGTGAATGTGTCGGTTGAGCATTGGGATGGACATGGAGCCTTCATCTTTCTCTGTGTGGACACTGGAGCGAGCTCTGGAAACACACAGCACGCAGGCAGGAATTCAGTTCAACAAAATGTACTTCATTTTCAAAGCTCAAGTTTACAACCCCAGATAGTCTTAAAGCACAACAGAAAAAGCATAAAAGCCTTAACACTGAATCTTATTAAGTGTGATGGTTAAAAAGCCAAATTATTCCATATTTTTCTAATTGACCAACAGATTATACTAAAGGATTGTTGATGCAGTTTGCACACTGAGAAAGTATAACAGTGGAGGTAAAACTCTAAACTCTTTGGAAAGAAACATTCAGCAGAACAAAACTGAAGCTGCTGCAGTCAGAGAGAACAGGAA
>NC_050526.1:5335741-5345249 GCF_002922805.2 Oryzias melastigma
AAAAAAAAAAAAAAAACTATAACGCCTGCTAAAGGACAAAAAAGTAATAAGGTTACAGGAATAAGACAGATGGATACAAAACATCTGTTACAGGACAAGGAAAATAAGTTGGTCATTGCATTACTAAGGAGATATGAGGCACGTGAGCACAAACATCTGTTCAAGGACAAAAGAAAAACGTTTGTGATGTAACGGAGAAACAACATAAAGAAGACGAACGTATTCAAAATTCCTAGAAAATGTCATATAGCAAAAAGATCAGTTAGTCGTCGTAACAGTGGAATAACAGACAGCCAACGGAACATGTGTTATCAGACAAAAGAGATAAGTTAATAATATAATGGAGATATCTTTGAACCAATGTGGGACCAAAAAGTGGGCACAAAAACACTGGAACATCTATTAATAGACAAAACAGATATGCTAGTAATTAAAAAAAGGAAGATATTTGTTTAGACAAAGATTTGTAGCTATATGAGACCAGAAAGTAAACAGACAGACATACCCCAAAAACACTGGAACATCTATTATCAGATAAAACAGTTATCATAATAATATAATTCAGAATATTTGTGAAGACGAAGATTAGAAACAATGTGAGACCAGATAGTAGAGAGACAAACACAAAAACACTGGAACCTCTTCTATCAGACAAAAGAGACGTGTTAGTAATTACAACAACAAAAACACAATAATGAATACATCTGTTAAGACAAAGATTTATGAGACCAGAAAGTGGACAGACATACACAAAAACACCAGAACATCTGCTTTTAGACTAAAAAAGATATGTTAGTAATATAATGAAGATATCTGTTAAGACAAAGATTTATGAGACCTGAAAGTAGACACAAAAACACTGTAACATCTGTTATCAGATAAAATAAATATGTTTGTAATTCCAGGAACAAGAACAAAACAATCAAGATAACTTTCTAAACAAAGATTTTTGAACAATAAGAAACCAGAAAGAAGGTAGACACAAAAAGACTGGAACATCTGTTAGAAGACAAGAGAGTGACTAAACCAATGAGATTTACATAATTCTATACGGTATGTATTATTGGATAAAACAACAACTAATTCTAAGTATATGAAGTTGGGTTGGTCAATATTTTGCTTCCCTGTTGCAGGAATAAAAAATACATAAAATAAAACAGGTTTTTTTTTTTAAACAATGCTGTCAGAAACGGACGCCTTACATGCGTATGTGCTGAAAACACGGTGGAGAAGGAGCACCGTCGGGGTCGAGGTTGTAGCGCAGGCTGTGGCAACGTGGTGAGGGGACAGGACAGTCGCTTGTTGTTAAGCGAGACAAAAGCGGACTTGAGTTTGGAACTGATGGGCTCAATGAGTTGTCATCTTCTGCAAATTCCACTGAATAGGAGGACGTGGAGAAGACGGGGCGGGACTCTGTGAAGACACACATGGGTTGTGTAATGTATGAGTGTACAAAGTCGTTACATCACAGCGTGTTAGTCTCATTTTATTTAACATGAATATTTCTAAACCTATTTCAACTATTAAGGAATAGTGGAAAAAAGAAGCATTTGTCAGGAACTTAAAGTGAAGAAAAATGAAAACAAAAAACAGAATTTATGAACCAGGATTTAACCCTTTAACGCCGGAGTTCCAGTGTTTATTTCCTTTGATTTACTGTAATTTTTCAACCGTTAACATGATCAACATAATTCTGTAAAAACTTAGTAAGCATTCACACTATAGTGATTCTCCTGGTCCTTTCAGTAAATTTTTTACTAAAGACTTTCAGGGATTTCAGCAATCTTGGTATCAAAGCATTCAGCTTGTTCAGGATCTTACTGCTTGTATTTTTTGGTATTTATACATGTAATAGTTTAAAAAAATAAAAGAGCAACAAATGCCCTGTAGAAAATGAACGAGTCTTCAAATTCATAATTTTAAGTAGATTAGCAACAAGCCTTTAATTTTATGTTTTAACTTTTTGAAACGTTTTCAAAAATATCAGTTTACCTAATATCTTAGCAAAAGGCTAACATCTTTATTTTAGTTTCCCGGCGGAATTTTAGGCTATTTTGGAGATTAGCTAGTATTTAAGCAAAGTGCTAGCTATTTATATGCTAATTTGGCATCTAGTGAGGTTTTTATGCTAATGTTTATGCTAATTTAGAGTTTTTAGCAGCATGCTATTGTTTTTTTGCTAATTTGTTTACCACTGAGGTTTTTTTAGGCTAAGTTACAGTTTAGCTTCTATTTTAGCAACAGGCTAACATTTTTGACTAATTTTGTTTACTGGGGAATTTTAGGCTACTTAGGAGTTAAGCTAGTATTTAAGCAAAGTGCTAGCTTGGCATCTATTGTGGTTAATATGCTAATCTGGATGGCAACAGGCTAACATTTTTGGTTAATTTGTTATCTACTGAGATTTTTATAGGTTAATTTAGAGTTTAGCTTCTATTTTAGCAACAGGCTAACGTTTTTGACTAATTTAGTTTACTGAGGAATTTTAGGCTAGTTGGAGTTTAGCTAGTATTTAAGCAATGAGCCAGCTTTTTTTTATGCTAATTTGGAGTTTAGCTAATATTTTAGCAACAGGGTATAATTTTTGGCTAATTTGTTATCTCCTGAGGTTTTAAGCTAATTTAGAGTTTAGCTTCTGTTTTAGCAGCAGGCTAACATTTTTTATTAATTTAGTTTACTGATGAATTTCAGGCTATTTCGGAGTTCAGCTAGTACTTAAACAACGATCCACCTTTTTGGGGGGCTAATTTGCCATCTACTCAGCTTTGTTTTAGCTAATTGGTCTTTAACTCATATTTAAGCACACAGTAAATACTTTTTTGCAAAATTGACATGTACTAGGGATTTTTGGGCAAATTTACTACAAATGTTAGAGAAATTTAGGTCATCTTCAGCACTCTCATTTCCACTCTTTTAGCAAATTTTACATATTGCAAATAACTTTTGCATTTTCAGTAAATCCCTTAATCAATTAAAGTAAATTGCGTCTCCATCTTCAGCAAAAAGATTTAGAATTTTCAGTGACTACTTTCAGCAAAAAGCGTACACACAGATAATGCAACTTTTCTAGTTCCAGTAGATTCTGAAGGAGAAAAGCGGGTATTTATTTTTTTTATAGACACCCACCATTTCGAACATAGTAAATGAAGAAAATGTTGGAACCAAAATGATAAATTATTATGCACTGAAATTCTACAATGTGCCTATAAAAAGAAGAAAAGATTTTAAAAAATATGACATATTTAAATATGATTGTAATAGCATTAAAAATCAGCTTTTGGGACATAGAGTGAAGCAAGCTCCTGATGTGAAGCTATTCTATGCTGGAGTTTTCTATATCGAAAAAACAATTGTTGTAGTTTTTCCGCAATTTACGTCTATAAAAAAGGAAGATAACATATTGTTAAGCCATATGTTTCCTTTTAAGACTACAACTACCTAATTTTAGAACTACAGGACAATAAATTCTAACAAACTCTAGTGTCCAGATTGACAAAACAGTGATTTTTGTCATATATAAATCAAATCTTGAGTCAGTTCAATACGTATATAAATATTTTTTCTTTTTGCTACTAGAAATTTTTAAGAAGAAAATTCGCTCAAGCTTACCTGACTGTGATGAGTTGAACATGTGCTGCTCCTGAAACGGTGATAGAGGCGGCGTAAGGCTAGAATGAAGCCTCTCAGTTTCAGAGCTGAAGGGCTGCTGCTCAACAGAGAGGCTTTCATCTGTTTGGGGGTCTCCTGGTTCTGGTTTCGGTCCAGTTTCTGCTTGTAGGGCTTGTAGCTTAAGGGAGGGGCTCTGGAAACAGAAGCAGAACATATCCTCTGGGATTCGAACGGGTTAAAAGTCTGGGGAGGGGGCAGTTTCAGATTTGGAGGGAGGACGAGTCGTTTAGGAAATTCCTGCCAAAAGCATTATTTTATGTCGGAAAAGTGAAGCCGAAAAAAGAGCAAAAAAGGATGAGATGAGGGAAAATTCTTCAGAAAGACAAAAAAAAAAGGTAAGCCGGCGTCCTGATAAAAAGTGTTACTATTTAGTTAAAAATAAAAGTGATATTGAGTTAAAAAGTAAGTAAAAACGTTGATCTTGACGGATAAAAAGATTGCTGTTGCTCCTCTGTTGCTCATCACTTTTCCAGCAGGATTTTATCGGAATTGTCGGTTATGAATCAGATTCCAAATATCCACCAGTGAGAAATTCCCGAAGAAAAACTCGCCGTGAATCCGTCAGCTGCGTCCCCGGAGCCTTGATCCACGTGTTCGTGGCCGCACGAGTGCGAGGAGATTCCTGAAAAGCTTCAAGCGGACATTCCTGACAGTTCTGCCGCCGAATCGCCTCCACAATGGATTATTCATAACACGGGGAGGGAGGAGCGGCGGTGGGAATATCGACGCGTGTGATGTGGGTGTGTGCGCAGAGGGAGGGGAGAGAGATCCTGACGAGGCGTTTCCATAGCAACGTTGTCAGGCATGGGGACGAGGAGTCGATCCGAGGGAGGGGCAGTGAGTCACGTAACTGTTTGCCTCAATGAGTGGACAACTGAGAGAAAACTGGTTAAAATTTTTAAAAAAATCCATGGGATTAGAAAGGTTGTTTCTAGATGTTCATTTAGATTCTGAAAAAGCAGAAAACTCTGGCTTCATATCCGGCTTTCCCTTCGGCGAGTCATTCATAAATTAAAAAAATGTGTGCGTCATGAAGGAGGTGGAAGGATGTAAGGGTGAAACAGAAGAAGTGATGCTGCTGTTACTCAAGAAAGATGCCCACAGGCTCCCGATCTCACACCTACTCACACTCGAGCAGATGTGCTGATGAACGTATACACGGATACAGGAGGGATCTCTTTTTTATTTTCCCTCTGGCTCTGCGTCGCAGCTTCAGGTTCGTGGAGACAGAAGAACTTGCGTCATAGCCGTTGTCTTTGCCTCTGCAATCAGTTCGTCTGTCAGAATAGCAACAAAATCCACCTCCTCCGTGTCTCCTTGATGAAACAGATGGAGGATAAGGACCTAGTGACACACATCGATGTCGGGAAGATCACTCCTGCACGTTTGTCCAAGTAAAAAAATTAGTTACGTGTCTATTTTATTAGTTGGATGGATCATTTTTGGTTAAATTTAAATAGTTTTTAATTATCAGGATTAAATAAAGCTCAAGCAGGATTTTTTCAGTTTAAATTTAAGCAACAAATAATATATAATATTTATGTAAGTTCTATTATTTCAAAGTGGAAAATAGTCTTTAAACAGTTTTGTCAGTTAGATTTATACCTGTAAGCCCAGACATTAGCTTCACTCAAAATTAGACTAATAAAGTCAAAGGGGCCAAACCACGACAAATCCACGTTTGAGATTTTAAGTGTATTATTGTGTTCAGTCCTCACCATATATAACCCCAAAGCGGTACTTTGATCTGTTCACGCACTTCTAAAACCTGCGATCTCAACACCAGCCCCTCCCATACCCACGAAAACGAGCAGGTCCTCACGTGCTGACATCACAAAGTGAGAACCGCCCCCTCCAGGAAGGGTCTGCTCCGCCCCCAGGCTAGCACTTTCTCCGCGAAACTAGCAGTGATTAGCTAGCTTCAGAAGCCCCAGATTCTCAAAAAAGGGAGCAGACTATTTCCTGGTGGAGAAAGAGAGAAGAGTATTTCCTGTTCGAAAATGGGGAAAAGTGTATTTCCTGATGGGGACAGGGAGCAGTCTATTTCCTGGTGAGGAAAAGGATAAGACAATATTCTGGTGGATAAATGGATCTGACTATTTTCTGGTGGAGAAAGACAGAAGAGTATTTCCTGAGGGAGAAAGGGAGAAAAGTGTATTTCCTGGTGGGGACAGGGAGCAGTCTATTTCCTGGTGAGGAAAAGGATAAGACAATATTCTGGTGGAGAAATGGATCTGACTATTTTCTGGTGGAGAAAGGTAGCTTACTTTTTCCTGGTGGGGAAAGGGAAAAGAATATTTCCTGAGAAAGGGAGCAGACTATTTCCTGGTAGAAAATGGGGGAAAGTCTATTTCCTGGTGGGGAAAGGGATAAGGGCATTTTCTGGTGGAGAAAAGGAGCAGACTATTTCCTGGTGGAGAACCCGAGTGGTTTGAATGTGGACTGAAAGGCGTGCATGTCCAGGAAAATGATCCACATTAAAGCAAAAAGGATTTTTGACACGGAGATTAATGATGCTTCAAACAGAAAAGAAATATTTACGGCCAGTGTTAATCAGAACAATGTTTCATCATTTCAATCACTCCTGAAATGTTCATCTGGTGTTGTTTTATGCATTTTTGACCAAATTTCACCACAAAGTGAACCCATTAGCCACCAACATTCTGTCTGTTCCAAAGATGATGTTGTGAAATGGGCGACACCCTCAAAGAGCAAAAGGCGGAGCCTCATAGATTGACCATTTTACTTCCGGGTCTAAATAGAGTTAGAAAAATAACCAATATTTTATAAATAATTTGCTTATTAGTAATCCAAAGGTCATATATGATCATATATATGGATATATTTTACTCTGAGGACGGTGTGGCCCCTTTAACACTTATTCTCCCAGCATGCTCATGGGAAATGAGCATTACCATAAACATATAACTTCAAGGATCTAAAAATGTTCAGAAAATACATTATTTTGTATTAGTTATTGTATCTTTTTGTGTTAAAAAATAAATAGAAAGATGTTTTTATTTGTTGCTTTAGGGCATCCTCTCTCCCTCAGTGATGGGTTACAATGACGTTAGTGATTTCCACCACAGACTCAAGCTTGAGGCTAGAGCTGTCCTGGATGCAAAATCTGAATGTCTTACCTCTTTAAAGCACTGCTGTTGTTCCTAAATGTTTTAAATGTTCCTCAAATACTTATCCGAATTGCTTTTTCTTGCTTTTCTTATCCGATTTCATATTTTCTTCCTTTCAAAAGTCAGTTGTCAGCTCTGTGTGATTCTCGGTTCTGATTTGGGTACTGGTCCCAAAACGACAATTCCTTCTCATCAATCAGTGGATAGAATTTAAATCAGTGAATAAAGTGTTCAAGATGGAGTCATACATCCCAGAAAAGCCGTATTACCTATACCTCAGGCCCAGCGGTTGTATCTCCTTTCTCACAGCACGATGCGCTGAAACACAGAGAAATTAGATTCAACGTGACAATTCCAACGACAGACGGTGTTCATACATTCTCACAAACTGTCTCTCACAGCTTATCATAGTGGGACAACTTGCAGAATTGTTGACTAACAAATACCTTTTTATCATTGTATAGGGGAAAAACCCTCACAATTTCAGCAACCTCCCTTTCTGCTTTCAAATTGACTTCTCTATTGAACACAAACACACTGTCTGCTTCATCATCAATACTTTACTGTTTACGTCTTTACAGTCTGACTGTCAGGGGCATTGTGGGTCGTTCGTCTGATATTACTGCAGCCGTCTCTGCTGTCCTTTGCCTCTATTGATGCCGCGCGAAACAAAGGGGTCAGCGTGCGATTCAAAAGTCTGTCTGCTCCACGTGAGCCCCCACGGCGGGTCAGTGATATGTGGGCTGCACCGTGTCTAAGCAGGACGGCGCTCTGATAACCTACTTCACAGGGATGAACTCAGACGAGGGAGAAAGACGGAAACTGTGACGACGAGAGCCGATAAATCAACCGTTAAGTCGCTCTTTTGAGGATATAACATCATTACATTTTTAAAAAGTCTATTAAAAGACACAAAAAGAGTTTATTTTTGTGTTTCTAACTCACCTCAAGAATTAATAGCAGAAATGTTAGCTACCTTACTGCTTCCGTATCCGTGTGCTGACTCAGCGTTTTGGTTGGCGATTCATCGGCGTTGCGGGAGTTTGAGTCAAATGCATTGTGCTCCACACATGTGGAGGCCTGAAAAACAGTTCAGTCCGTGTGAAACCTTACAGATCAGCTAAAATATCTGCAAAGGAAAACATCATGATGGTTGTTTTTACAATCGAGTCATTTTCATAGCCAAAGACGGTGAAAACAGACACCGATGTGCAGAAAATTAGAAATAGGCAAATATTTAAAAGTTGAATAAATACCATCAAGTCTTCTTCTGCAGACGAGGAAGCACTTTTGAGTTCTTCCACCTCATTTGACAGGACGCCAATCGGTGGATTTCCAGAAAAATCCCTGTTATAAGAAACGCCGATTAAAATGTATTACAATTGTATTTTAATAAAAGAAAAGTCATTAAAGATTTAGGGATAAACTGATAAATATTTATGAAAAAAATGTGCTTGCAAGTTAAGAAACAAAAAACTGTATTTTTACTGGTCGCTCTGATATTTTGACTAAAATAAAACAGTTTAATTGAGTTTATTACATAGAAAAAACATTAAAAGAAGAATATGACCTTTTTTTAGTTTCTATTATGAAAGAAACAAGAAAAAGATATTTTTTTTTTGTATGAAAAAGCCCGTACATCGCACACTCCGTTACGTGTGACTCTCCTGCTTGAAGTGGAGCGCCGCTCTGTTCCGGATGCTCTGGCGTGGGGGCCGTGGGGCAGGAGAGCTCGCCACCCGCCTCGGTGGCCTCCTGATTTGAAATCAACGCCTGAATGTCAGCGCTGACGTCAGAGCCGGTTTCACAGCCCTGTGGCGGACTGTCAGAACTATGAAGAGATTAGAAAAACAGTGTGAAACTGTTGGAGAGATGAATAAAGAGGAGGAGGAGAAATACTTGTGAGGTTCTCACAACGAATTGTTTTAAGTCAACGTAATGTCAGCTTAAAAAAAAAACGTTTTTTTGAGCAGAATAAAACAGTATCAGTGAAACGTCTTTGGTTTGATGAATAAGTTAAACAGCGATGATGATTATGACAAAACTTGCTCAAAAAATGATTAAATCTACAAGCAGGAAAACATACAAATGTTTGGGAAAATCAACAATTTAGCAGAAAAACACAGATTTCTTTGTAATTATTTAAGAGAGAGAGACAAAACCGGAGACGTTGAGAAAGAAAGAAAGCCCATGACAATTAAAAAAAAAAAGTATACAGAGTAGATGCATAATCAGAAGAAGAAACTGACCCGCCCACTTTACCTGAATAAACACCTGGTTATTTTATCACAAGATTCTTTTTTCTATTTTAGAACCCACTGAATCCCTTTCTATGGAGAGAAAATAGACTCCAATTTGTGTGAGTAAACTTTGATTTATGCGTAACTTTGGATCTATGCGTGCATAGATCTTGATTTGTGCGTAATTTGTAGCTCAATTTGTCAAGCCCGGTCCTGGGTAGCGTGGCGCACTGAGCGAAAAACGAATTTGGCGCCCCCTGCAGGGTCTTAAATTTGGAAGTTCCAGCTGAGGCTCAAACTGGGAAAGTCTTCATTTAAGAGCGAATGTGATTGAACTGATTTTGCCATTAACCAGGCAGTATTGAAGAGGAAAGTAGAGAGGATTTCAACTTTTGAAGGTGTTGGAAAAAAAACAAAACATTAGATCGCTGGTTAAATTTGTCTTTTTTGACCAAAATGCAGAGGGAG
>NC_050526.1:5347219-5351109 GCF_002922805.2 Oryzias melastigma
TTTCCAGAAAAATCCCTGTTATAAGAAACGCCGATTAAAATGTATTACAATTGTATTTTAATAAAAGAAAAGTCATTAAAGATTTAGGTATAGACTGATAAATATTTATGAAAAAAATGTGCTTGCAAGTTAAGAAACAAAAAACTGTATTTTTTTTAATAAAACAGTTTAATTGAGAGTTTATTACATAGAAAAAACATTAAAAGAAGAATATGACCTTTTTTTAGTTTCTATTATGAAAGAATCAAGAAAAAGATCTATATTTTTTGTATGAAAAAGCCCGTACATCGCACACTCCGTTACGTGTGACTCTCCTGCTTGAAGCGGTCCGCCGCTCTGTTGCGGATGCTCTGGCGTGGGGGCCGTGGGGCAGGAGAGCTCGCCACCCGCCTCGGTGGCCTCCTGATTTCTTTGTAATTATTTAAGAGAGAGAGACAAAACCGGAGACATTGAGAAAGAAAGAAAGCCCATGACGATTAAAAAAAAAAAGTATACAGAGTAGATGCATAATCAGAAGAAGAAACTGACCCGCCCACTTTACCTGAATAAACACGATTCTCTGTCAACCAGTTTATTTTATCACAAGATTCTTTTTTCTATTTTAGAACCCACTGAATCCCTTCTATGGAAAGAAAATAGACTCCAATTTGTGTGAGTAAACTTTGATTTATGCGTAACTTTGGATCTATGCGTGCAAAGATCTTGATTTGTGCGTAATTTGTAGCTCAGTTTGTCAAGCCCGGTCCTGGGTAGCGTGGCGCACTAAGCGAAAAACGAATTTGGCGCCCCCTGCAGGGTCTTAGATTTGGAAGTTCCAGCTGAGGCTCAAACTGGGAAAGTCTTCATTTAAGAGCGAATGTGATTGAACTGATTTTAACATTAACCAGGCAGTATTGAAGAGGAAAGTAGAGGGGATTTCAACTTTTGAAGGTGTTGGAAAAAAAACAAAACATTAGATCGCTGGTTAAATTTGTCTTTTTTGACCAAAATGCAGAGGGAGTGAATTTCCAAGCAATTTTATACAATTAAAACAGACAAACCTCTGCTTTGAGCTCTTGTTTTCTCCTCTTCCTTTTTTCATCCTTTACAGAAGCACTTACAGAGGAAACACCCCCCTCTTTCCCCAACCCAGCTTAGACAACAGCGGAGGGGCGCTGTCTAAGTTGGGTTAGTGATTACATCAAACTTTTGAGTTATTTTATTTGTTTTTTTTTTATTATTATTTATTATTACATAAAACAATGGTGCGTCAAAACTGTTTTAAAGAAAAAAGTTAAAAAAAAATGTATATATAACCATTGTGATTTGCCGCCCCTTCCAGCAGATGGCGTCCTAGGCGGCCGCCTAGGTCGCCTATGCCCAGGGCTGGCCATGCATTTTGTGCATAAGTACAAAAATTACTAAATAAAAAAAAATAGAATTTACACATACACAATGTAAAATTACAACAGTGTGAAACTACGCACAAATCTTTCAAAATTATGCATGAGTTGCTTGTCATGCAAAATTGCACTCTTCGCGCCGCCGCTCTTCTGGGTGTGGAGGAGCGAGATCCTCCTCACCCAGGGAGTGGACAGAGTTGATCAGCCCAACGGCCCGCTCCGCTCCCTGGGTGTGGAGAAGCAGAGCAGACTGTCCCATGCCAAAGGCGCTGCAGGGAAAATACTGTCCCAAGGGGGGGCCCAGAGAATAGAGAAACTTTAGTGTTGAGTGTTTTAAAAATATTGAGACTTTTTTATATTAATTATTGGGCATTTCTGTTTAAGAAAGTAGGAAAATGTCAAGTTTTCCCCTGATATTATTCACAATCTAAGTTCAAAGTGGCTGACAAAAAAACTCTGATGACCCATCATTCTAGCAGCATTTAAACGCATCACTTAAACAAATCTCGGTGACTTGAAAAGTGTCTTACATCGGATTGGTGCGTAAATGTGGTTGTAATTTTTAGTTTTATGTGTGTAAATTATATATATTTTTAAATTTAATTTCAGAATTTTTCTACTTATCCATAAAATGTATTATATGACTTACAAATCAAGAATTACGTACAAATCGATTTGAGTCTATTTTCTCTCCATACTTTTCAGGGTCATGGGGTTGCTTGAGCCAAGACAGCTACTTTTGGGCGACGGTGGGCTACACCCTGATCGGGTCATCAGTCTGTTACTGGGACACTTAGGGTTAATTTAGAGAAACCCATGTGACTCCACACTGAAAGGCCCCAGTTAGGATGTGAAACCAGGGCTTTCTGGCTGTGAGTGATTAATTACTATGCATGTGTAGTCCTATTGGAGAGTTCAGGGCTGAAAAAGCTCTAAAGGTGATTCAGATTCAGAACAAAAACTCACACCATTTAAAAATATATATATACAAGTATAATGTGCAGTCAGTGTGACTTTTTTTTCTTTTTTTTGGTTTTACTAGTAGAAACATGACACTACACAGTTTTACACAAAAATACACAAAACAGAACACAGTAGCATTTGGGTTGAGTTTGAGTTGTCATTGTGTCCTCAGTGAGTAAACAAGACAAACATTTGGAATGACACAACCTCTCATGGGTGCAGAACAGATGAGCGTGGGAAACTGATGATGTGAAATATTAAGAAGCTTTTTTTATTTTTTTTAGCTGTGCTTCAGGAAGTGTGACAGTTGGAGTTTAAATGAAAGAAAAACAGGTGTGTTCTTTTTTTTGTACAGAGAATGTTTAGCTGTTAAACCAGAATGTACTTTTTTTAATCTTATAAGAATCTTTAATCTTTTGGAAAACCTCTTATCAATTGCTTTAATTAAATAGTGGGATTTATAAAGACAAACTTTTAGTTAAATGTTTTATAAAATAAAACCTACAACAAAGTCTCCGTCTACTGGACATAATCCTTCCTTTGGTAAAGAAATGCCAAAAATCTAACCTGCTTGAAGCCTATTATTTTTACATTAGACTTTTTATTACAATCATAACTTTATTTTTTTGTTTTGAATTTAGTTTAAAACAGGATACAGTGGGGCAAACAAGTATTTAGTCTGCCACCCATTGTGCAAGTTCCCCCCACATTAAAAGATGAGAGAAGCCTGTCATTCAAGATATTTTTCAGTTATGAGAGACAAAATGAGGAAAAAATCCAGAACATTCTCTGATTTTTAAAGAATTTATTTGTAAATTATGGTGGAAAACAAGCATTTGTTCACCTAAAAAGAAGCAAGACTTCCTGTAGCTGCTTCTGTAAGAGGATCTTCTGTCCTCCACTCATTATCTGTATTAATGTCACCTGTTTGAACTCGTTATCCACATAAAAGACACCTGTCCACAACCTCAAACACTACTATGTACAAAGAGCTGTCAAAGGACAACGGAAACAAAATTGTTGACCTGCACCAGACTGGGAAGACTGAATCTTGATTTGAAGAAATCAACTGTGAGAGTAATTATTAGGAAATGGAAAACATACAAGATCACTGATAATCTCCATCTGAGGAAAAGATTTCACCCCGTGGGGTCAAAAGGATCACAAGAATGGTCTGACCTGTGTAAGGAAAAAAATGAAATGGGGCCATGTATGGTCAGAGTTTGAGTGAAAACCTCCTTAAATCAATAAGGGCATTGATGACGAAACATGGCTGGGTCATTCAGCATGATCCCAAACACACCGCCTGGTAACGAAGGAGTGGTTTCATAAGAAGCACTTCAAGGTCCTGGAGTGGCCTAGCCAGTCTCCAGATCTCAACCTACGGAAAATATTTGGAGGGAGTTGAAAGTCCGTGTTGACCAGCTTAAGTCCAAAAAACATCACTGCTCTAGAGGAGATCTGCATGGAGGAATGGACCAAAACATCACTGCTCTAGAGGAGATCTATATGGAGGAATGGACCAAAACATCACTGCTCTAGAGG
>NC_050526.1:5351123-5351323 GCF_002922805.2 Oryzias melastigma
CACAGGTGCCTCCACTCACAGGGCCCTCCCCTGCCTGCAGGAGAGACCGCCCCTGCCAGGAAAGGGGAGGGACCATGACAAGACCCGAGACCAACGGGTCTACGGAGTCCCTAGACAGCGGTCTGAAGAGACCCAAGACCAACGGGTGAAGGGATAGATTAGCTCCTGAATACTCCAGATGTCATCAGACATGAAGCGAG
>NC_050526.1:5351355-5352387 GCF_002922805.2 Oryzias melastigma
CACTGCTCTAGAGGAGATCTATGTGGAGGAATGGACCAAAACATCACTGCTCTAGAGGAGATCTACATGGAGGAATGGACCAAAACATTGCTACTCTAGAGGAGATCTATATGAAGGAATGGACCAAAACATCACTGTTCTAGAGGAGATCTATATGAAGGAATGGACCAAAACATCACTGCTCTAGAGGAGATCTGATGGAGGAATGGACCAAAACATCACTGCTCTAGAGGAGATCTATATGGAGGAATGGACCAAAACATCACTGCTCTAGAAGAGATCTACATTTTACCAAATAAAAAAAAGGATTATTTGAGCTCGAAGCCCCGCCCCCACACAAAAATAGAATCAGCTCGGCAGCGAAAACTTTAAAATTTAATTGAAACTGAAAACTGAGAAACGAAAACAAAGAGCGAGAGACGAAAAAAAGTTGAAAATACAAATTAACATCATTTTTTAATTTGGTAACATTTTTAGGTTACATTTTTTATTCAAGTTACATATATATATATATATATATATATATTTCAAATTTACAACATTTCTTTCATTTCTTACAATGTATTTTTTTTATTTAAAATTTTTCGTTTTTTTAATTATTTCTTTTTTCAAATTTACAATGTCTTTTTTTATTTAGAATTTTATTTTTTATTATCTTTTTTCAAATTTACAATGTTTTTTTTAATTTACAATTTTTCAAATAATCTTTTTATTTATATTCTATATATTTTTTTATTATTTTACAATTTGGTTTTTCATTCACTTTAAGCTGATCCTGATTTGACCACATACAGAAAATTCTGCAAGACTCATCAAATAAATGTGATAACTACGTTTTTATAGCTGGAATGAAACAAATCATTACTTAAATGTACCTTTTTTTTTAAATATATAAATTTTCGTTTTCATACAGATAAAAAACATACTCTGACATCCATGCAACACCTACAGAATTCATATAAAATCGTGTAGCTCTTATGTTAGAGTGCAGAATGTCCCGAAATAGACATGCTTTCCCTGCTGCCCATAAAA
>NC_050526.1:5353371-5356416 GCF_002922805.2 Oryzias melastigma
TTTTTTAAATAAATATAAATTTCTGTTTTCATACAGATAAAAACATACTCTGACATCCATGCAACACCTACAGAATTCATATAAAATCGTAGAGCTCTTATGTTAGAGTGCAGAATGTCCTGAAATAGACATGCTTTCCTTGCTGCCCATAAAACTAAGAGTGCAAACGGTCGCTTGTCTCCTAATGGTTGACAACGTGAGGAGTTGCTGTGGAGCCAACTGTATGCTGTGATTGTCTTTAGAATATATTAAATAAAAATATGTTTTCATCAAATCACCATCAGTTCTTATTGGAAGTTATCATAAAAACTCAAAAAAAATGTCCTAATCTGGACAAAAGATACAACTTTCATCTAGAAATGAAACTATTAGTGCTTAAGTAGAACTTTAGGAAAAGGAAAATAACGTTTCAACCATTAACGCGATAATTCTAGTAGATTTTAAAGGAGAAAAGCGCTGCTTTTCTCCTTTAAAATCTACTGGAATTATCGCGTTAATTTAAAAATTACAGTGTGTATCAGGTATTTAAAGGTTAAGTATCTGCTTCTTTGAGGTGACAGCGTACCTGCTGATCTGAGGCTGCATCCTTACTGTTCCTTCATCAGATCTGCTCTCACAGTCTGAGGGAACCTCCTCCTCACACTCTCTGCTACGCTCTGACAGACAGCTGTTACCTTGGACCTAAACAGAACAAGTTCATTAAAATCATGGATTTTATAATGCGGGCGTCTCAAAATGTCTGAAAATTATCAAACAGGATTCACCTCAAAGGGATAAATAGCAAGAGGAGGGGGAAAGGAGGCCTCGGCTTCGGCCGGAAAGAGAACCGCCTGGTGCTGAAGGAGGTGGAGCAACAGGGAATTGCACACACTCTGCTCTTCCAGCATTCCCGGTCCTGCTGGAACACTGCAAGCAAAAGAGACGAAAAAATATGTTTAACATGTGTTCTCAAAATGGCCTTTTCATCACTCCCTGCATCTACAAGCTCCATCTAGTGGATGAAAGCTAAAACTGCAAAAGTATTCGGTGATCTGACACCTGCCAAATGTCATGGTGACATTATCACACAGCCATAATTATTGGGTCTTAAATTACACTCCAAATAAAAAAGGTTACTAGGAATAACA
Organism: Oryzias melastigma; assembly: GCF_002922805.2. Classification (NCBI taxonomy): domain Eukaryota; kingdom Metazoa; phylum Chordata; class Actinopteri; order Beloniformes; family Adrianichthyidae; genus Oryzias; species Oryzias melastigma. The sequence continues at coordinate 5,354,499 of NC_050526.1, forward strand.
TGGATACCACCTTAGACCAAGATAGAAGAGGAATTTGTCTCCGTGTTTGCCACGAACAGTCAGTAAATATTGATCGGATGAGTGTCCTAAAATAAGAGGTAAACAGATATTCTTCCTTTAACAGCAGAGAAATCTGTTTCTATGATTCAGCAGTGGTAACGCTATATATAGCTATCATTGTCATAAAAGGTTATGTAACTGTCCAATCATTACTTTTTGTTTCTAATAGTCTTCTTTTTAATCTTTAAATCATAATCAATAGTTTTTTTCTCGTTTGAAATTCTTCCACGACTTTCCCAGAAGCAAAGTTTTCCATCCACCCACAACATTTTCCAATCATCTTCTGCCAATAGTACACCTCCCACTCTCTCCAGCTGTTTCGCTGATATCATGTTTTCCAATCGAATCTGGATCCCTTTGACCGCACTAACACTGATGAGTCTTTTGTTTTTTGTGGTGGTGTCAAAGGTCAAGAGTTCTGTGTGTTTCCTTCAAGATAAAGGTTGTTTACAGTCAAGAGTGAGCTTAAAGGGTAAACAAAACTTTTTTTTTGGATGTTGACCTCTATAAATGGGACTTTAAAAGTGCTGTCTGTTGCCAAATTTTTGAAAAATTAAAATAAACTTGTTTAATTCTTGGAAATATAGTCAAAAAGTGTATGTGTGCCGCCCCCTACAGGCTGAAACAATGTATTACAGTTGGATTTTGTGATTGGTCAAACCATGTGAGTTTCAGAAGTCTGTCGTCATGATCTGCAGCTTCAGTAATGATAACAATCTTATTCCCAAACCCCATCGTTCGGACTAGATTTTCAAATTTTGGCTGTGGGTGGAGTCAACCTTCAACTTCCCTGTTTGGTTGCCCTTTAATAAACAGGAAGCAGCCAGTGCAACCCCAAGTGGAAGCTCTGCGCTAAAACTAGCGGACCGGCGATGATCGATGATGTCATCAAACAAAAGTCACATCTGAAATATTAGACAGTATTTTTTCATAACCCTCCGTTTGGAGGGCTACATGAAGCGGAAGGGAAGGATTCGGATTGGGCCTTTGAGTTCTATACTTGCTAACTACAACCATGTCCTCGACGGTCTTGAAGCTACGACTTACTGAAATACACACGGCCCAAAAATGGGGGCTAGATTTTCCAAAGGCATGTGGTTGGACGGGCTGTGAGCGGCCACTCTGGACAGGAAGTGGATGAGGTAGGACAAAATATTTGGGTCGGGGAGAAGAGAGAGATTGTCTTTAAGTCTCTGGTTGAGTCCTGATTCGTCGGTTTGTCCTGAAAGTAAGAAAACACAGAATATTACCCAATGGTTTATTTTACTGATCTGAACTGTGCCAGGAAGTAGTACCTCTTAGGCTCAGAATCAGCTCTTTCCGGTGTGGCTCAGGAACTATTGGGACAGGTAGTTCCCGAAGAAAGAGTTTGAGCAGTGAGGCGACAGTAGGGACGTCCGCTTCATGGACCAGGTCAACTCTTTCTCCTTGATCCCACCTCAGTCTCAACTGCCTGGTCCTCAGCATCGACCCACTCAATCGAAAAAGGCCTTTTTGGTGCAGCCCTAAAACAAACAAATATTTGCAAGATGGCTGCCTGGAATTGTCTTTAGCATTAAATGAGCAAGAAACGAATCAACAGTACGTCGTGGTTACCATTGGTGTCCAGATACTCCACCATGTCTCTTAACACAAGAGGGATTCCACAGATCATCTGCTCGTTCTCCCGGAGAGTTTCCAAGGTGACGCCAAATACAGAGGTGGGTGGAGCTTCAGGGACCGAAACCACAGCGGGACTGACTTTAGCGTTGGGCCTGAGGATTCTCACTGAGGAAGGGTCAGTCTGAAGGGACGGATAGTAATTTACAGCAGGTTCATTAATGAGGTTGTTGTTTTGGAGACAAATTCATTGTGCAAA
>NC_050526.1:5356785-5359965 GCF_002922805.2 Oryzias melastigma
AGCACTAGGCCTGAGGATTCTCACTGAGGAAGGGTCAGTCTGAAGGGACGGATAGTAATTTACAGCAGGTTCATTAATGAGGTTGTTGTTTTGGGGACAAATTCATTATGCAAAAGAATTTCCAGAGTACAAAAAAAATAGCTTTATTAATGCAGTGTCATGAACTGATGAACTAGTAGAGCATCTCCTACTTCATACTGTATTTAGATTATTTTGAAGTAATATGTTGTACAATTTTCACTAACAGTAAGTATACAGCAAATACACACAAACATGTTTTCCAAAATACTTACAAATTTCCAACTATTGATACAATTTTTACCTTAAATGTATAAAAAAATTAAATATCATATTTATTGTATTTATTTATCTTTTATTACTGGTTCTTATAATCTTAAAAGTGCTTCAAAGTAATATTGTTAAGTAAAAATGCTCCATTATTTATCATACTTGCATCACCTGTGAGAGCCAGACCCAAGTCAAAGCGTTTGTCGCTATGGCAACAACTGAATACATCAATATTAAGATGAACAGAACCACTTTCAGGAAATAAGTCACATAAAATTGTTTGTTTCCAGTATAAATAAAATGATTTTTCTACTTTTTTTGTACAAAAACACAAATTAAAGGTGAAAAAATACAGTAAAGGTATATGTTACTTACACAGAGTGATATTGATGCGCCTGCGCCCATGTTTTAGCTCAGTAGACAAACGAAGAAGATTAACTTCTTTTCAAGATCCATGATTTCCAGAAACTTCCAAACCATCACACGCGTCCATAATGTTATACCAAATAAGCACCTTTTCTTGTAGAGTTCGTCGACTTCCTCTCCAGCTTCCACGGAAATGTTTATAGTAACCAGGTGTGTGAGACCACAACGTGAGACCCACGTTACCGTGGCAACCACCAAGGGGGGTGTGAGGGTGTCAGGGTGATGAAGTAAATCCGCTTTTGACCCTTATTTTCTACCTGAGTCGTGCAGAAAGAGCATGATGGGGAAAATGAACTCTTTGGGATTCCGTTTCTTCTTGAGTTTCAAATTGCGTTGCAGTTCATAAAACAGCCGCTAGGGGCGTTTTATTTTTGTAATAGAGGGGAAAATGCATGAGTCATGATGGCAAACAAGGAGGACCAAAAGACTCTTTGAAACGCTAATGCAGATTTTTTTAATGATAAATTGTAATAAATATCGCTTAAATTTACCTTTTTAAAATAATTTAGGAATTTTAAATTGTTGTTTATATACTTTTATTTCCACACAGTGTGTTTGTTGTTATTGTCCTATACTTTCTTATTTATTTTCGTTTTTTTCTCCTTATATTCTTGTTTAATCATATAGCATTTTTAAAGGTATCATTCTTTAGTGATTGATTACAATTATTGATTAAAAAATGACTCCAAAAGTACCTAAATTACTTATTTTTAAAAATGTATTCAATAAACTTCATTTCATCATTGTTTAAAAGTTATACATTCATTTTCTGTTTATTATATTTTCACCTAAGCAAATTTAAGTTATTTCACCAAATAATTAGCTTTTTTGCAACACTAAAATACAACAAATTTCCCAAAAATAAATGTTACTACCTCTTTTATTGGTCACATCATAAAGCATGTGGGGCAGTTTCACCAACGCCATAAAAAACATGTTTAAATGTCATTAAAACAAACAAAAAAAGAATATTATTGAAATCTTTCAAATGAGATCAAATAAAATAAACAGTACAGATAGGCAGACATAAATATTTTAACAATTAAAAAAAACTAATATTTCTACAAAACAGTCTACAATTAAAACTAAAATCCCAAATGTACTCTTACATCTACTACTCAAACTAGACATTTGTAGTGGTCTTGAGAAGTTCAAAAAGGCACTAAAATTAAAACGTTTTAACCAGGTACTGGCCAGTTTTCTTCGTTACAAAAAAAACATGAGGCTTTAAAAACTAGGCAATATACAAAAATAAAATCTACACACACAAAAATGTGTGTACAGACGCATACATACAGCACACGGATAAACATGACAAACAAATAATAACAATAACAAACTGTACTCGTGATCATGCCTCACAGAATTATCATGCCGCCAAGGTTTGACATAGATCTGGTGTTTTAGCACATTTCTGAATCTTTCAGAAAAACAAGTGGAGCATTCACACGATGACGAGAAAACAAGGCGTTATTCCAACACACGCTCCGTGTGTGGACCGGCCTCGCCATGCTTTGGTAACACAGAGAAATAATATGTTTGTTTTTTTTTAAACTTTCTTAAAAGCACAAAACAAGACACAAAAAAGAAAAAGAAAAAGGGAGCACCTCTGTTCAAAACCATAAAAGTTTATAATGCGGATTTTATACCTGTTGACAGCTTTATTTGTGTTTCACAGCTTGACTTGCAAAACCAAAGTGTATGATGAAAATGAATGGACTAAGAAACAAATTTTTGTAAATTAGATGTTGTTTAGTAAAGGGTATGACATAAAATGTAGTGGTCTTTATGCTGCTCCCCTTATTTCAGGGGTGACCACTGATTTGCACAGTGTTGAAGTTTTTGCTCTTCCTGACTAAACTGGACTGCGACGATAACCGGATCGAACCCGCGATCTGGTAAGAAACCCAGAGGAGTGCCAACTGTACCACAGCAGGAGTAAAACATCTACAGTTTTAACAGCCAGAATTATACAGATTTGGTACAAAAGCGACCTCTCAGCAGAAGTCAAGGAAATCCTCCTTTGAAGAAAAAAAAAGTGTCAAAAATGTTCTGGCGACACAACTGCCTCGACAGCTAGATCTTCAGGTCTTTTTTGAAAAGTGCAACAATTTCAAGATACAGAGGCGACTTTGTCACATGTGCAAGTATACTGGATGTCCGGTCGATCGATGTCAGCGGGTTTCTTTTTCCAGCAGGGAAGGCTGAGCAGGAGAAGAATGCACGCTCCTAACAACACACAGCTCCCGCTGAAGAAAAACGCCAAATCGTAGGACTGAGTGCAGTCAAAGAACCAACCTGTGAAGAAAAAAAAACAAACATTAAAACAAAATGACTTTCTTAAAGGATAAAATGACATATCGGTAAATATATATATAAATATTTGACGGTAAACAGATATACAAGTATAACAAGTATATTATATATATATATATACAATATACTTATTATACCTGGATATATATA
>NC_050526.1:5360295-5364406 GCF_002922805.2 Oryzias melastigma
ATATATATATATATATATATATATATATATATATATATATATATATATATATATATATATATATATATATATATATAGATACAATATACTTATTATACCTGTATATATATATATTCATCCTTTTCATTTTCTTGTCCGCTTTGTCCCTTTTGGGGTCACGGGAGTGGCGGAGCCTAACCCGGCTACTGGTTGGCGAAGGCCGAGTTTACCTTGGACAGGTCGCCAGTCTGTCACAGGGCCTCAATCACACACCCATATACTCTCACATTCAGCCATATATATATATATATATATATATATATATATATATATATATATATATATATATATATATATATATATATATATATATATATATATATATATAATAGATATATGCTACATATATGAATATATTGTATATATATAATATGTATATATATATATAATGTATGCATATAATAAAAATAATACTATATATCATATTTATATATACACATGTGTGTGTGTGTAATATCTATCTTACCTACAACTGGGGGTCCAAGCATGATCCCGAATCCACCGAAGAACATGAGGATGCCGTGAGCTTGTGACAGTTTCTCCAGGCCAACAATATGAGTGGTAATGTAGGAAGTGATCGACCAGTTTCCAGAGAAGAATCCCATGACGGCAGACAGAATCTGCAGTCCCAAGTACGTTTTGGTAATGGGGATGAGGAGTAGCGCGATGCCTCCGGCAAACATGGTGAAGGCGTACAGATAAACGCAGTTAATCCATTTGATGTCCACCAGAATACCCAGAACAAGTTTACCTACTCCAGTGGCAATAGCCCCTATGGACACAAGAGGAAAGACGCTAACTTCTTCGATAAGTCCTTCGCTCTGCGCCACATCCTCGATGAAGAGCACAGGCGGGAATGCACCCAGACTGAAGAGGAAGATGCCGATACAAAAGGCCACCATGACTTGATCCTGCAGAATCTCACACATGGAATGAATGTACTCGGAGTAAGCCTTCTGCTTCTCTTTGATGAATTTCGTTATGGCTACCCCTGCGAAGGGACCCTCTTTCTTCTTCTCTATCTGTATGGCCAAGTCTTTGACGTCGATGGTTATGAGCAGTTCCTTCACGGTGGGGGTTTTCTCTGTGGTGGTTACAGCGGAACCTGTTGTAATGTTCAGTTCGTTCAGTGGCAGCTTGCAGAATAGACGCTCTTCCGTGTGGCGTTCCAGAGCAGCTTTTTGTTTGAGGTAGTACCCCGGCATGTTGAGGGGCCTCATGAAGCCGGCGCAGGCCATGAGGTTCAGCGCGACAGCTCCGATGATGAGTAAGCAGCCATCCAGGCCGAAGAACACTATCAACTCGTTCTGAGCGGTGGCGTAGATGAATGCTCCAATACTTGTACCTGAATGAGAAGACAAAGATTTTGTATTAGAAAATTTTAAATTTCTTTTTGCTAAAGTAGGCTTAATAACAATACTTAGGTATTTTTAAAAAAAATTATGTAACTATGCCTGGGCATCACCAATATTTTAAAGAATCAATTTGATTTGATTCCATTTTGAGTTTACACATTCATTTAGAAATACATTGTTAATCAATATGTTTTGAAAATATTTATATTAATCTGATACAGTTCAAATACAGCAAAATGTATTAGTGAATTATAATGAGTTTATTAATCCCATATAGTGTTAAAACGGAGAAACTCCTATAATTGTTCTGCCTCTCCTGGAGGGCGTTTCAGTTTGGCCACTAGGTGGCGATCACGCTATAGGATTACACCTTGTTCCAGAAGAACAAGAAGAAAATATGAGCAAAAACTGTTTTTTTTAAACCATAAATGGCTACTTCAAAAAATATTTACTTAAAAGAGCTTGGAAAATTCATGCCAGTGAGTATTTAAAGATGCTCATTTCATCAGCAATGTCTGTTTAAGTCGACTAAGCGTTACCATAAGTCGTCCTATTATACGTTAGCATCAAGCTAACGTATAATAGGATTTCCCATAGAACGGCTAAAGCTAACGTATAAAAGCATTAGCAATTATACCAAATCATCTTATACATTAGCATCAAGCTAACATATAATAGGATTTCCCATAGGACAGCTAATGTTAATTTATAATGGAATTATCTGTCCTATGGGAAATCCTACTATAAGTTAGCCTAATGCTAACGTATAAAAGGATTAGCCATCCTATGGGAAACTCCTTTATACATTAGCATCAAGCTAACGTATAATAGGATTTCCCATAGGACGGCTAATGCTATTATACAGTGGCATCAAGCTAGCGGACTTTAGCTTAATGCATTAAGAGATCTATACTAGACCTATTAGATCAATGTCTACTTTTATGGATTGATTATTGATCTATCAAGCTTATATTGATTAATCAGTGTTATCAACCCAGTCTTATGTTTAACCACACATAAAACATTTTTATTAGATTTTGTAATAAAGTACTTTTACAAATGAGTTCTAGTACCGGAAAGTATTTTTAGCTTTTCTCAGTGCTGCCCCCCTCTGGACAAATGTCAAACATTGTCAGAAGGCTGTCTCTGTTGACCGTCAACATTATTGTCATTTTAAAATAGCTTGTTATTTTAAAGCTGCTGTGTTATTTATGGCACTTATGTAATACACAAAAACAACATCTGATATTTATGAGTTGACTACATAAGTGGAAGTTGCCTTCCGTTATGTAATACATTTAACAGTCCAGGTCTTACTCCAATTTAAGTACTCAAATACTGAAATACTCAACAGTAATACCACCAATAGTTTGTCAACATCAAAATAAAGGTTAATTCTAGCAATATTACCACTGACATTTTTTATCAGATGATCTCTGGTCGTCAGTCTGAGGTTCTAGTTCAAAAAGACCGCCATGTCTGCTCTATTCTTATTTACCTGAGCATCCTAGCTCTCCGCTTCTCAAATGAGAGAAGTGAACACAGAGAACATGTGTGCACCCAGAGTTCACAGGGAAGCGGGAGTACCTGTGGTGACGATGCCCAGCGCCAGGCCACGTCTCTTTTCAAAATACTGACAGGTGATTGTCAGGGTGGCAGAGTAGACGAGACCGCAACCGAGGCCTGGAGATGCACAAACAGAAATAATTGATTTAAAACAACACATTAATAGAAAACTGAAGATGTTAGTCGTCTCAGCACATGAACTCAGTGTTGGGGTCATTGGAAGCTGAAAGGGACGGCGTGAAGAAGGTATTTTAGACAACCCATCTGAATAAACATGCTACCATGAGACGCAAACAAGCTACATGTGACTGTCCAGCCTGAGTCAGCTTTCTAAGGAACTCTCTAAAAATAAGATGTACTTCACATACATATATATGTGGCCCCAGTTTAGGGCTCATACCTAATCTGTTACCTAATACTCGACATGTGTTCCAGCTCACTGAGTTTACAACTTTTTATGAGCTGTATTTGTTAGCATTGTAAGAGCAGCGTCATACCCGCTGTTATCAAGTGCTGATATTGTTAGCTAATAAGATCCAAGTCCATGCTTTAATTTTTACGTTTGGCCTACTGCCAGGGACATCCTTACCGACTACGATCCCGTAAGAAAACATCAGAAACGGGATGTTGGGCGCAAAGGCGCTAAGCATCAGGCCGCCGGCCACCATCACGCCGCTGAAGAAGGTCACAGGTCGGGCCCCGAAGTTGTCGACGCAGGCGCTGCAGATGGGACCTGAGGAAGACAGTCAATAAAAATCAACCCAACAAAGATCATAGATAGAAGCTGCTTTATTTATCCTGAGTTTATATTTTAAAAAAATGAGCGGTACAACACATAATTGCCTGATGTTATTCAGTTATAGCTTGTATAATTTTGACAAAATATTTTTTATGGAGAGTAAAATACTGTGAGTTATTTAAGGTTGAAGTTCGTTTATTCTGAAACAATATTCCTGCCTTTTTATTATTCATATTTATGTTAAAAAGTTATGATTTTAAAGTTTTATAAATTTGCATTGTGCTATTTTTGTATTATTTTGGCACTTACTACGATGTTTTAGGCTATTTTGGAGTTTTTAGGCTTTTTTCAGTTTTTTAGGCTATCTTGAAGTGTAGCATTTTTTTCAGCTACATGCTTTTGGCTAATTTAG
>NC_050526.1:5365240-5368714 GCF_002922805.2 Oryzias melastigma
GCTGAACTTTAGAAACCAAAAAGACAGAGCTTCCTCCCCCTCGTCTAATCCTTCATCCCAAGGCTGCTTGAGTCATGTGTCATACGACCGCTGCAGATTCCTTCCCCCCCTCAGACCTTCAAACCAACTCCTTTCCCAGTGGTTGGTCTGCAGGAACTGCAGCGCAAAGCAACATGACATCTGGGACACGTGAGTTGGGACTTTCGCGATGCCATATCGGTCTGGTTTTTATTTTCACCTGCAGTCCTTTGCAGAAAGACTAGAGAGAAGCCTAGACCAGAAATGTCACCCTATAAGCCTGTATCGCCTCTGTGTTTGGTAAACATCTCTGCTGCAGATGTCAGGTTAAGGACACGGCAAGAGGATTCATGGTTTCCTCGTGCTAACAGCTTTCTTTTAATAAAACACTCAAAAATTCAACACTTTTTGTTTACTTTTCCACAATACCAGATTATCATTTTAGCATTATTAGACTGTGATCGTAAAATGTTGTTACTCACTGGCTATTAATCCCACTCCTGCCACCAGAGAGCCCACCCAGGCCGTCATGCCTTTGCCCTCCTGGAAGGCGTGCAGCCACTCGGGGTACAGGACGCCCACCGACTGTGGTGACCCGTAAGCCAGGAGCTGGGCCACGAAGGATGCGGCGACGATCGCCCATCCCCAACCTCCATCCAGGTCTTTAGTAGATGAAGTCATGTTGCTGGTGGTGCCCGCTTATTACAGCTTTAAGAGGAGGGCTTTCCTGGAGGAATAAAGGACATTTATGTTAAAGATAAAAAGACATATGTTCAGCGGTTCGACCTCTCCACTTACTCCTATCCTCGATGTAAGGAGGGGGGCTGTAACACCTGGCAGGTGGGTCACCTGTGTGAGGTCCTGAGCTCAAAGACTGCACATTCCTCCCAGTCTGCTGCCCTTTTTGTTCCTTACAGTTTAACCACACCTTGGAGGAGGAGAGGTGGAGGTTGTCTCCTCTGCCAAGTGGCTCCTGAACCTTAAACCTGCATTTTCTATGATTCAGCTTTCTTCATAAGAACTCCTGTTCTTTTTTTTTTTTGCTGACTTGATTTTTTTATTTATAACCCACGATACATGTAGCTCCAAAATCGATTTTACAGAAGTGACATCCTAATAAAAAAAATAGGAATAAATTGTTCTTATCAAAATAAAAGCACAAGAAACTGCGGCACTCACCTCAGCATCAACTGCGCGCTCAGCAGCAACTTTCCACGCAGCAGCACGCAAATCTATTCATGCGCAATCTTTTCCTTTCTCTCCCTTTTTTTTTTTTTTTTTTTTTTTTTTTTTAGACTTAACGACACAGTCTGCTCTCTGTCGGCTGCTTTGTCTGGGTGTGAATGAGTCGAGCTGCCACATCGGTGCTCATTGTGCGTTTGTTACTGCTTTGTAGCCGGCGTTCAAACCGGTTCAAAGCTGTTCTTGCTGGTCCAGAAACGCAGATACAAGAGGAAGAGCGCCGCTTCCTCCTCCGGCGCGCGCCTCACGCGCCACAAACATGAGAGCACGCGCGCAGACGGACGGACGGATGCGGTCTCGTTTGTTTACTTTTATTTTTCTACCCACATAAGACAGTCATTTCATGCACAAATACAAATCTGTTACCTGTTAGTTCTTCGTGTTCATCGGCCAAAACAGGAAGCGCTTTTATTTTTACAGAAAGAACGCCGTAAAAACATGGAAGAAGAAAAATATATATATATCGTCTTTATTCTCATCCAGCTAAGTTTGAGTTTGGTGTTCAAACGACGGGTGCTTATGAATGCCCCCCTCCCCACCCCAAACACATCATAGTTGGTGTTACCATCCAGTCTGAACCGGTTTGTTGGATGGGAATAGCGCTTCACCGGCCGGCGCGGGCGCACCTCCAGGGTGAGAGCGCGCGCGCAGATCAAGGAGAAACTCTGGGATCGCCGCGTGCCCAGTTTTTCCCCACACTGTGATCACATCCCAAATGGAACAAAACTAGCTAAAAAAAACAGATAAGGAGAACAACAGAACATTCTGCTCCAACCGGAATACAATAAACTGAATAGAGAATCAACAGCTGATCCAAAGGTAATAAGGATAAGAAGGTCACATGGTGACCTATAGATTTGCAAAATATGCATAGTTCACTTTAAGAGCTGCTTTTTCTATTTTTATGCATCTTTTTTTTATTTTCTGCATATCTGACTCAGATCTGAGGATTCAAAGTGAAAAACTTTGCTTTATATGGATATTTCAGGAAGGAAATGTGCTCTTTGAGACATGGTCGTAAACGTTTATCACCTATTTGATTGTCCCCATTCTCATAACCTCAGGTCAGACACATTGTGATGCAATCTCAAATGGAAATGATAGGTGCTTTTTTTCATTTTTCCAAATTCTTCAAGAACTTTGATGGTTTTTCTCATAGCTGAGGTAGGTCTGCCTCGGCTACTCAAAAGATTTAGACTCCCTAATCCCCTTCTGACTGGAAAAATTAAGTGGACAAAAAGAACAAGTGAGGCAAAGTTAATTGTACCGTACAGTACAGTGATATTTTATCCAAACCAGTTTCAACCAGAACAAGGCCACATGAGGGACGGGCTCAAAAAACTTTTTTTAAGGAGAATAGAGGGTGGATTATTAACTGAATTAATGTTGGATGTGAAAATTGATGAACCATTAACTGGGTTCAGGTGGTCTTTTAAAAGTTATATAATTTGGAAGAACAACATATTGACCTGGATAATAACTCATGAGAAAAAAGCAGATAGAATAGGAAAAAAATTGTTCAAGCCTCAAAATTAATAAAAAAATAAAAACATATTAATGCAAAAAAAAAACAGTTTAGCTGTGAATAAATTCAAGTGTCAAAAGGTTTAAATATTGCTTTCTTATAGCTTTTTAAAAATTTGATTTAACTTAGTAATCCTGTCTGCTCCTGAAGCTTTTTGCATCTGTTAAGGCCTTTATATTGTGTGATATAAAAAAGAAAAAAAGGAATAAGAAACTTTTACTTGACCTCACAAAAATCAATTAAAATAAAATTAAGGACAAAAACAAGAAAGTGTCAAATCCAGAGTATGTTTAAGTCCATATTTATTGTTTTTGATTAAAATATAATATGTACCAGCTGAACTTCAAATAAAAGAAAAGTTAGACGATGGATAAAATGCTAATAGACAAAAACGTTTCAGGTTAAAACTTTTCAAATAGAGCTAAATTTAATGAAAATGTGTGAGTGACAACCAATCAGCATGCATCCTTTGAACTCATTCAATATCATTAAATGCAAATAAAAATGTATTTGCATTGGGATACGTTTTGGTTCTTCACATTGAATTGAAGTACACGTTTTCACCAAAATTACTGTAAATTTTGTGTATTAAGACCAAAAAAAGAGAGAGAGAGAGAGTAAAAATGTCTAAAAAACAACCAAAATAATTTTGTCGCCAGCATTAAATCTGGGTTTTACAACGAAGTATT
>NC_050526.1:5368872-5371599 GCF_002922805.2 Oryzias melastigma
CGCAATTAAAAAAAAATAAAAATAAAAAATTCTTTATGAAGTGGGCCTAATACTCCGTCGTAGGGTTTCTATGAGGTGTTTTCCATTTTTAAATGCTCTCAAAACTTCTAAATGTACATAATCTGAAGAGGAAAATAAAGTAAAAGTCCCATTAACTTTCACATATTTGGTCTCTGAATTTGGCCCATCCCCCGGGGGAGTGGTGAGCTGCAGACACAGGCGCGCTCAGGAACCGCTAGAACTATAAAACTCTCAGGTTTTAGTCAGATAAACCTATCTTTTTTTATTACATTTAAAGTCAACATTGTAGAAATGAGCAACAAAGTGTCTCAGAAGAATCGTCCAACAGTGTTTACACAAGTTTACAACAACTTATGCTGGAATTTAGCCAATCAGAATCAAGAAATCCTACAGAGTTTTAAGAAAATACTATTGATTTCATGCCAGGAACCTGCAGGCCGGTAGAAATTTGAACAAATTTGACCCACGAGCCAGACTTTGGACATGCCTGGTTTAATGAGTTGGTGAACAGCTCAGATGTGAGTTAACCCTTTAGCTTTCCTAAACATGTTTACATTAAAAACTGGGTCATCTGGACCCACAAGAACTTTTTATTTCAAGGATTTTTTATCTTCTCTGGTGTGTGTGGGAGACATAAAATCCTGTCTACCTTTCTACCTACAGAAATTCAAAAGATGTAAAACAGAATTAGTCTCTAAAACATGTTTTCAACTACGGTGGAGTGAAAAAGTATTTAATCAGCCACCAATTGTGTAAGTTCTTCCACTTAAAAATATGAAAGAGGCCTGTAATTTTCATCATAGGTCAACTATGACACACAAAATGAGAAAAAAAATCCAGAAAATCACATTGTCTGATTTTTAAAGAATTTATTTGCAAATTATGGTGGGAATCAAGTATTTGGTCATTAACAAATACGATTTCTGGTACTTCTTCTCTAAGTGGACTCCCTGTTTTCCACTCGTTACCTGTATTAATCCCAGCTGTCCACAACCTCAGAAAACATCACTGCTGTAGAGGAGATCTGCATGGAGGAATGGACCAAAAATAGTTTGTGAAGACTTACAGAAAACATTTGTCTGCTGTCAGTCCCAACAAAGGGTATATAACAGTATTGCATAACAGTATTGAGATTAACTTTTGTTGCTGACCAAATACGTATTTTCCAACATAATTTAATAATAAATTCTTTAAAAATCAAAATTCTCATTTTGTCTCTCATCCTTGAGGTAAAGAGAGGTATACAGTGATGATTTGCTTGTTTTTACACATTTCATTAAATATTTAGCCCTCAAAAGAATGGAGCATCAAAGTGATTCCCTGACTGGTGAACATTAACACAAGCAGGAGCTCCTGAGGCAAATATTTCTGCTATTTCGTGTTCGTCACACGTCCGGGATCATCGTGTTCCGATTTCGCAGGCCTCCTCTCAGTTGGACGTGAGCTAGCCTGATATTTTGTGAAAATGCCTCTATTTCATCCAGGACACCCGAGAAGCGGCTGCCCCGCTGTTCTCTGTAAGACACTTGTTGGGTACAACCACCCTGCAGTCTGGGTAAACCTCTCCTGGTCCGACGGACTACTTTTACAGCCCAGCAGAGATGAAAGGTCACATCAGCGCCCTGAGCTGCCAATCTCGATTCTGTTTGGATTAGATCAAGTTGCTGAGAGAACACCCCTAGGATCTGCGTTGTACCTGAAATCTGTGCACAAAAGGACATATTTATATCACACTAAAGTATGTTTTAACTGTCGTAAGTTTAACCTGACCCTATGACTGAATAGTCCGTATTATTTGAATGCAGGCAATCATTCCCTTCTCCTCTCACCTACTGTTATTGCACTCACATTACAAAGGTTTACCATGTTTAATGACCCTGGTATGATTGATTTATGGAAACCGCTCCTCTTGTGTCCAACCAGCTAGAACCGGTTACAGCCAGGAACACTCCATGAGAAATCAAACGCCAGCATTTTTATTTTATTTATATTTTTTTAATCAAAATGTTTAAGAACACTTTTTTTTAGGAGTAATTTGTTTGGAAAAATCAAATAATTCTTAATGAATTAAGCAGAATGTTTAGTTTTGGCAACAGTTTTTGTAAACCGTCCACAGAAATACACATTTAAGTGAATTGTATCATGATTTTAAAGATTTAGTAAAGGTTAAATCAGGATTAAATACTGAAAACTGTTCCTTTTTATTGGCGAATTGAAGTTTGGATTTAAAACAAAGAAAAATGTACTTTTTTCTAGAAGGTTCAGGGATCCCCTCCCCCGTTACTGGAGGACAAATTGTGCGGAAGGGAATGAGACATCTGTGAAAATAGTTGAAAGGAAATATTTCCATATATGTTCCTTTTTTGATGGGGGATTACCTTATTAGTTCTGACGGTAAAGATTGGATAGAATGTCCTGAATTACATTATACTTTTAACACCAGAGCTCCCATGTTTTTTTTAAACCGTTAACAAGATAATTCCAGTAGATTTTGAAGGCGAAAATAGAGACACAATTTACTTTTATTGCTGAAGGGATTTGCTGAAAATTCAAAAGCTGTTTGCAAAATGTTAAATTTGCTAAAAGACTCGAAATTTTGTTAAAGAACTATGAAAGAGCGCTGAAGTTGACCTAAAGTCCCGAAAAAATTGTAGTAAAATTGCTTAAAAATCTCTAATACATGCCAGTTTTGCAAAAATATTTAGT
>NC_050526.1:5371831-5376975 GCF_002922805.2 Oryzias melastigma
AATTAGCATAAAAAACCTCAGTAGATAAAAAAAATAGCCAAAACCTTAGCCTGTTGCTAAAATAGAAGCTAAACTCTAAATTAGCATGTACAAACCATAGTATATAACAAATTAGCCAAAAACGTTAGCCTGTTGCTAAAATATTTGGTAAACTGTGAATTAGCATAAGAAACCTCAGTAGATAAAAAAAAAAATAGCAAAAAACGTTAGCCTGTTGCTAAAATAGAAGCTAAACTCTAAATTAGCATATAAAAAACCTCAGTAGATAACAGATCAGCCAAAAAACGTTAGCCTGTTGCTAAAAGAGAAGCTAAACTCTAAATTAGCATATAAAAACCATAGTAGATAACAAATTAGCCAAAAACGTTAGCATGTTGCTAAAATATTTGATAAACTGTGAATTAGTATAAAAAATCTCAGTAGATAACAAATCAGCCAAAAAAGTTAGCCTGTTACTAAAATAGAAGCTAAACTCTAAATTAGCATATAAAAACCTCAGTAGATAACAAATTAGCCAAAAAGGTTAGCCTGTTGCTAAAATATTTGATAAATTGTGAACTAGCATAAAAAATCTCAGTAGATAACAAATTAGCCATAAACGTTAGCCTGTTGCTAAAATAGAAGCTAAACTCTAAAATAGCATAAAAAAACCCAAGTAGATAAATTAGCCAAAAACGTTAGCATGTTGCCAAAATATTAGCTAAACTCAATTTTTTTTAAAATTACCGGTACTATAAAAGATTAAAACGTAGCCCGTGAATACATTTAAAGACTTATCATCTACTTAAAATTTTGAAATTTGAAGACGTTCTCATTTATATCCTATGGGGTATATTTTGCTCATATTTCAAAAACTATAAAGTTTATGAATACAAAGAATACAAACAGTAACATCCTGAACAAACTGAAAGTTTTAATACCAATATTGGTAAAACCTTTAAAAGTGTGATTGAGTTTTTACGTACAGAAAGGAGAATCCCTACAGTGTAATGCTTAGTAAGGCCATAAAACTGACAATTAGAAACAAGAGTCGTCATCTCAAGAGCTTTAATCATACATAAAATTTAGTTCAACAGTACCATTCAATTAGAATGTTTTAGCAGTATGTATATTTAGTGTAGAGCATTATCTTTTTATTTTCTTATTCTGATGAAGAATATCCATTAGGATGATAGAAGCTTTCAGAAATACACCAGAGAAGAGACTGAGTACATGACTAAGTTTCAACACCTCAGACTATATATTCTTGTTTTTTCTTTTTTTGTTTTTTTCTTGAAACAACCCAAAAAAGGCGACATTTATTTGTGGTTAACCTTCAATGCTTTTCATCATAAGGAGCAGCACAGTCCTGAATGCGTTCAGAAACTAAAACGACACGTCCAGTTTGATCAATGCCCTCTAACAGAAACTCTTTCTATGACACTTTATGCTGATTAAATCAAAGCAGTCGGGCTTTGAATTATTGATATTAAAATGAAAAAGGAGTGAGCTGGAGTGGAGAGCATTACTGCTGTTGAGTGTCATTTTAAAGGCAGGAAAACAACTATGAATCCGTTCATTTCTTTATCACTCGTGTCGTTGATTCGATCTATGATTAAGACACCACCATGACACATACTGGATGTGCTGTTTGTGCTATTTCAGAAGCGCCACAACAACAATTCCGATCAGCTAAAGTCCCAAGCAAAAAGTAAAAAAAAAAAAAAAAATTGGAACAAAAATATTTGTCTACAAATCCCAGAAGCGATTATTTGTAAGTCCGTCCATTCTTTAAGAGTAGTTAAGTAAAGCCACGTGGATTTGGCAGCCTACCATTACCAAAGGCTAAGATGCTGTTTGGTTTCTTCTCCCTACCAACCCTTTCAAAGCAGAGTCTCGAACAGTA
Organism: Oryzias melastigma; assembly: GCF_002922805.2. Lineage (NCBI taxonomy): Eukaryota > Metazoa > Chordata > Actinopteri > Beloniformes > Adrianichthyidae > Oryzias > Oryzias melastigma. Next base: position 5,373,717 of record NC_050526.1, read on the forward strand.
AGAAACTTGACTTCCGGAGCTGGTAATGATGGAAGTCGCTGCAGTAGCATCGTGGCATTCAGTGGGCGCGCTCGTGCGCAGAGACGGAGACTGTGTGTGGCTTTAAGGCTGGGGGGGAGGCTGCTGTGGTGCGGCGGCGTGCTGTGACATGGCTGCTGGGGAGGACATGGACTGGACCATCGGCTGGGCTGGCGGGGGGAGCGGTGGCTGAGCCTGTTGAGCCCCAGAGTGCGTATTGGGAGAAGGCGGGGGTGTCGGACGTTTGAATTTGTCGGGGCTGGTGCTTCTTCTTGGGGAGGGCCTCTGTTTAAGGCAGAGAGAGAAAGGCAACATGGAAGCAGGAGGAAAATATAACTCGTCTGGTTGTAAAAGTATGGGAGGAGGACACTTACTGCAACAGCGTGGGAGGAGCTTCCGTGAATGTGTAGGGCTGGGGTGTTGTAGTGGGAAATGGCGGCTCTAGACAGTGTAGCGGGAGGAGTGAAACCAACTGTGTGAGTTCCAAATGAGAGACCTGGAAGACGGTGAAAGAAAGAAGTTCATAAATACAAGTGATGAGGCAAATTCTTCAAGTTGTTATGCCACCTAATTTTTTTTTTTAAATCATTGGCGTGGTCATTAGGGATGTGCCAAAATATTGATATTGCGATATTTAGTCCTGTGATTGATTCTCGATGAGTTCCCACCAAGTATCGTTCTATTATTTTTGTTTGACAAGGCTGTAAAATGGTGACTGAAACTTACAAATAATTCAAATTCAATTGGTGTCAATAGTGCTGCTACAAACAATTATTTCAAAAGTCGACTAATCAGGTCGTGCGCAAACTGGATGTAAAGCACACATCTTAACCATCATTAGCTTTAAACTAAATAAAAATTACATATATAGCATTTCCTGCGATAATGCTAGTGTGAATGCTTAAGCTGAATTTGGCCGATGAAGATGCTAAAGTTGATAGCTGAAACTGCTGAAGCTAATAGCTGAAAATGCTGAAGCTAGCTAAAATATTAGTTATATGCCAAATTAGCCTTAAAAACTGAAAATAACGTAAGTTAGCCAAAACTGCTAACATGTAGCTTAAAAATAGCTAAACTGCAAAATCCCCTAAAAAAACTTTTAAAAAAGTCTAAATAAACCAAAATAGCTAGCATGTAAATATTAGCCTAACTCCTGCCACGATAAGTTGACTAATTTAATATTCGATAAGTCGTTACTTTATACTAAATGGAGTCAGAGTGTAGTAAAGTTGAAAGTTATAACGGCATTATGCTAGCTTTTAAGACTCTTTTGGCATTTATTCAGGTTTTTCAGACTATTTTGAAGTTTAGATAATATTTCAGCTACATGCTAGCTGTTTGGTTAGCTTAAGTTTTTTTTTGTTTTTAAGGCCATTTTGGAGTTTAGCTAATATTTCAGCAACAGGCTAGCTGTGTTGCCTAAATTAGGTTTTTTAGGCTAGTTTGGAGTTTAGTTAGCATTTCAGCTACATGCTAGCTGTTTTGGCTAATTTAGGCCTTTTTTTCCCCAGTTTTTTAGGCTAATTTGGCATTTAACTCTTATTTTAGCTGTTTCTCAGCTTCAGCGTTTTCATCTATTAGCTTTAGCATTTTTAGCTATCAATTTTCAGCTATCAGCATTAGCATTTTCAGCAGCCAAATTCAGCTTACAGCATTCACATTAGCATTATTGCAGCCAATGCTATATATCTAGTTTTTAGTTAGTTTAAAGCTAATGATGGTTAAGATGTGTGTTTTACATCCAGTTTGCGCATGACCCGATTAGTCGACTAATCTGAATAAATAATCGGTGATTAGTCGACTATTAAAATAATCGTTTGTGGCAGGTCTAGTGCTGAGCGATATGACGATATATTTCATATGGGCGATAGAAAAGTGTCACTTTTCAAAGAAATCAACTTCAAAATCAGCCGTTAACCTACCAGGTGATATGGGCCGGCTGGAGCTGGGGGAGGGGGTATACGGGATGGGACTGGACACGGTCCGTGCACGCAAACCCTGGGCAGACATTTCATTGAAGTACCTGAGAAGACGAGAGAAGCAGAGTGAATTCTAAAGGAGCCACATGTGAAGACAGAGCGGCAAATATAGTTTCAGGTCTCAGGAATATAGATTTGACCAAATCCTCGACGGTTGAAGCTTACAACAATGTAGCCAGTTCAGGCTGGGAGGTAACCGTTACCCACCAGTATTTGTTGCTGGATCGGGTCTAGAAAGCGATACACTCTCTCGTCATCAGTGTGATGTAACACAAGCGTTCTCTTTGTCATTGTGGAAATGTCAGTGCTATAAATAAGATCCTTTTTTACTTTCTCTAGTCATTTTCTTTCCTTCTCCTCCTAAGATACAGTAATAGTTCCCAAGATTAAGTTTGTTCATGTATGAAAGATCATTTCTGAGGTAAATTTAACCTAAATAAATAAATATGATCTTCTTTGTGTCCTAAAAAATATCACATCGTCTCCATTAAGTTTTAAAATGTTGGGGCCAAAACAATCCTTAAATTGTTAGGAAGAACAGATTCTATAAAATAAATAAATATGAATAGAATGGGTGGGATTTAGGTGCAACAAGCTTTCTTTGTATTCAAAATGACAAAACAATTCAAAAACAAAAGCTTCACAGAGGAAGTGTTAGTGACATATTTAGTTCTCTAAAAGTGAACCGGAGTTCGTTTCCGCCTATAATCCAAAACTAATTTTCAATCTGAATAAACGGCTCTCTGACCCATCTTTTGAGGTGGTCTGGACTGAGTTCTGGTCTCTTTAGTCTGAATAGACTCCACGCTCAGAGTGGAACAACAGGACCAAAACGGACAATGTAGCCAGTGGTCACGTGACGTAAACAGACTAGGAATGAAACAACCAATGAGCCGTGGACAAATGTAAAGCAATGATTGTTACACTGTCAATAGTGCTGCTACAAACTATTATTTTAATATTCGACTAATCACCCATTATTTTATCAGATTAGTCGACTAATCGAGTCTTGCATAAAGTGGATGTTAAACAAACATAATTAGTTTTGAACTAACTAAAAACTTGATATATAGTATTACCTGCGATGACACTTGTGTGAATGCTGTGAGCTGAATTTCCAAATAGCTGAAAACGTTGAAGCTGATAGCCAACTAAAATAATATTTAAATGCCAAATTAGCCTACAAAAATGACAAAAAGTCTAAGTTAACCAGAACAGCTAGAATGTAGCTGAAATAATAGCAACATTCCGAAACAGCCTAA
>NC_050526.1:5378028-5386615 GCF_002922805.2 Oryzias melastigma
TATTTCAGCTACATGCTAGCTGTTTGGTTAGCTTATGTTTTTTGTTTTTAAGGCTATTTTGGAGTTTAGCTAATATTTCAGCTACATGCTAGCTGTTTGGTTAGCTTATGTTTTTTTGTTTTTAAGGCTATTCTGGAGTTTAGCTAATATTTCAGCAACAGACTAGCTGTGTTGCCTAAATTAGTTTTTTTTTTAGGCTAGTTTGGAGTTTAGTTAGCATTTCAGCTACATGCTAGCTGTTTTGATTAATTTAGGCTTTTTTTCAGTTTTTTAGGCTAATTTGGCATTTAAATCTTATTTTAGCTAGTTATCAACTTCAGTGTTTTCATTTATTAGCTTTAGCATTTTTAGCTATCAATTTCAGCTATCAGCATGAACATCTTCAGCGGCCAAATTCAGCTTACAGAATTCACATTAGCATTATTGCAGCTAATACTATACATCTAGTTTTAAGTTAGTTTAAAGCTAATGATGGTTAAGATGTGTGTTTTACATCCAGTTTGTGCATGACCAGATTAGTCGACTAATCAGATAAAAATAATCAGTGATTAGTCGACTATTAAAATAATCGTTTGTGGTAGCTCTAGTGCTGAGCGATATGACGATATATTTCATATGGGCGATAGAAAAGTGTCACTTTTCAACCAAATCAACTCTTCAAAACAAAGACAGCCGTTAACCTACCAGGTGATATGGGCCGGCTGGAGCTGGGGGAGGGGGTATAGGGGATGGGACTGGACACGGTCCGTGCACGCAAGCCCTGGGCAGACATTTCATTGAAGTACCTGAGAAGACGAGAGAAGCAGAGTGAATTCTAAAGGAGCCACATGAGAAGACAGTTTAAAGTGTCAGGAATATAGATTTGACCAAATCCTCGACCGTTGAAGCTTACAACAATGTAGCCAGTTCAGGCTGGGAGGTAACCGTTACCCACCAGTATTTGTTGCTGGATCGGGTCTAGAAAGCGATACACTCTCTCGTCATCAGTGTGATGTAACACAAGCGTTCTCTTTGTCATTGTGGAAATGTCAGTGCTATAAATAAGACCCTTTTTTTACTTTCTCTAGTCATTTTCTTTCCTTCTCCTTTTTCGTGGAGCCCTGAGGGTTTTAAACATCAAAGGTGTGCCACACCCTGTCCTCCAAATGTGGAGTTTAGACATTTGAAGCCAAAGGTCTGGAAGGTGTCGGGTTACAGACTTTGTTTTTAAACGCTAAGCTGAGCAACAACATCAAAAACTGATGGGTATGTACACAACTGGAGACTTATTATCGCTGCAAAGGAAGAGAAAATGTTGATGAAAAGACAAAACTTTAAACAAAAAAACAAAACAACTTTGTTTTGGTTACAAAGCCGAAAGAAAAAAAGTGAGACTTTTGGGAAGCTTTCCATTGGAAATTCCTACAAAACTATCCTAAGATACAGTAATAGTTCCCAAGATTAAGTTTGTTCATGTATGAAAGATCATTTCTGAGGTAAAATTAACCTAAATAAATAAATATGATCTTCTTTGTGTCCTAAAAATATCATATCGTCTCCATTAAGTTTTAAAATTTTGGGGCCAAAACAATCCTTAAATTGTTAGGAAGAACGGATTCTATAAAATAAATAAATATGAATAGAATGGGTGTGATTTAGGTGCAACAAGCTTTCTTTGTATTTAAAATGACAAAACAATGCAAAAACAAAAGCTTCACAGAGGTATTAGGGACATATTTAGTTCTCTAAAAGTGAACCGGAGTTTGTTTCCGCCTATAATCCAAAACTAATTTTCAGTCTGAATAAACCGCTCTCTGACCCATCTTTTGAGGTGGTCTGGACTGAGTTCTGGTCTCTTTAGTCTGAATAGACTCCACGCTCAGAGTGGAACAATTGGACAAAAACGGACAATGTAGAAAGTGGTCACGTGACGTAAACAGACTAGGAATGAAACAACCAATGAGCCGCGGACAAATGTAAAGCAACGACTGTCATACTGTCAATAGTGCTGCTAACAACAGTTATTTTAATATTCAACTAATCACCGATTATTTTATCAGATTAGTCGACTAATCAGGTCTTGCATAAAGTGGATGTTAAACAAACCATAATTAGCTTTGAACTAACTAAAAATTTGATATATAGTATTACCTGCGATGACACTTGTGTGAATGCTGTGAGCTGAATTTGGCCTCCAAAGATGCTAGTGACGATAGCTGAAGATGCTGAAATTGATAGCTAAAAGTGCTGAATCACTAAAGCTAATAGCTGAAAATGCTGAAGCTGATAGCCAACTAAAATAATATTTAAATGCCAAATTAGCCTAAAAAAATGACAAAAAGTCTAAGTTAACCAGAACAGCTAGAATGTAGCTGCAATAATAGCAACATTCCAAAACAGCCTAAAAAACAAACAAATGTTAGCCTAGGTTAGCAAAAACAGCTAGCTTGTAGCTGAAATATTAGAAAATTTTGAAAACAGCCTAAAAAGCAAACAAAAAAAATCAGTTTTTGCCAAAAGAGCTAGCATTTAGCTGAAATATTAGCCAAATTCCAAAACAGCCTAAAAAACAAACAAACGTTAGCCTAGGTTAGCTAAAACAGCTAGCATTTAGCTGAAATATTAGCCAAATTCCAAAACAGCCTAAAAAACAAACAAACGTTAGCCTAGGTTAGCAAAAACAGCTAGCATGTAGCTGAAATATTAGCACAATTCCAAAACAGCCTAAATCTTAATGCCAAAATAGTCCAAAAAGCTAGCAGTGTCATTCTAACTTCAACTTTATTACACACTCCATATAATATAAAGTAACGACTAATCGACTATTAAATTAGTCATAAGCTATTTTAATAGTGGTAGCTCTTATTGATAACTAAAAACGCTGGAGCTAATACCCGGCTAAAATGTTAGCTAAATGCCAAATTACCCCAATAAACTAAAAATAGGCCTAAATTAGCCAAAACAGCTAGCATGTGATTGAAATATTAGCTAAACTCTAAATTAGCCTAAAAAAACCTTAATAAATGCCAAAATAGTCCAAAAAGCTAGCATAACCACATTCTAACTTTCAACTTTACTACACTCCATATAACATAAAGTATCGATTATTAAATTAGTCGATTAGTCGACTAATCGTGGCAGCTCTAGTTGATAAACAGGAAAAAAGTGCTTACTTGTTAGAACGTTTATTCTAAGACGACTGAAAACGCTTCTCTTAAAAACAACACCACAACAATAAGACCCAGCAACTCATCAAAATGTGGTTGGATGAAGGCAGGCTCATAAAAACAACTTCTAAAGGGACACACATTGTTGATGTTGTTTTCCCGACTATCTAAATGTCATAAACACTTATCAGCTTTTGCTGTACTAAAGAGGCAGTAAAAAGTCTTGTACCTGACCTCGATACTAAATTGGTCCGCGAAATATAACGTTTGAATCTCTGAACTATTCCGACAAACACGGCAAAGCAGCTGGACCCTTGTAGTTCCTGGCCAATGAGTGAAGAGATCTTTAGTCATGTGGTTTTCTTTACATCAGTCTGAATACGAACCAAATGGAAGGTTGAGACTAAATTAAATACACTTTTTTATATTTGAGTCAGTGAGACAAAAACTTTATCTTTACCTCACTTGTTTCAACAGTTTAACACCTGAGGCTTCGCTGGTGACGCTTAAACACAAAATCTTTATTATACCGTAACTTTTCAACTGTTTTCACGATCGTTCCAGCAGATTTTGAAGGCAAAAAGCGGCGTGAGCCTTATTAAAGAATTACATCTTTTTTGTCTTTATTTTTAGTTAGTTTAAAGCTACTGATGATTAAGACGTGTGCTTTACATTAATTTTTGCAAGACCCGATTAGTCGACTATTAAAATAAAAATTTGTGGCAGTACTTAATAGGAAAGTTTGTTGGTTTTTTTGGTTCGGATCCGGCCCTCCGGATCATTTAATTTTATTGTTAGTAATTGCCCGATGTTATCTTACGCTTATTTCTAACTTGTATAATTTGGACAAAATATATTTTTTTTGCCAGGAAAATATTGAAAGTTCTTTAAGGTTTAACTTGATTTACTCTGAAAAAAAATAGTCCTGCATTTTTATTATTCATGATTATGTTAAAAATGTATGTTTTTAAAGTTTTAAAAATTGGTACTATGCTAGCTTTTTGGACTTTTTGGCATTTACTAAGATTTTTTATGGTTATTTTGAAGTTTAGCTACTATTTCAGCTACATGCTAGCTTTTTTGGCTCATTTAGGTTTATCTTTTTACGTTTTTTAGGCTGTTTTGGAGTTAGGGTAATATTTACATGCTAGCTGTTTTGGCTAATTTAGGGTTTTTTCCAGTTTTTTAGGATTTTTTTTTAAGTTTAGCTAATTTTTCAGCTACATGCTACTTGTTTTGGCTAACCTAAGGTTTTTTAGCCTAATTTGGCATTTAACTAACATTTTTAGCTTATTATAAGCTTCAGTGATTAGCTTTAGCCTTTTCAGCTTTCAGCTTCAGCGTTTTTAGCTATTTTTAGTTATTTCTTTTCAGCTACATGCTAGCTGTTTTAGCTAACCTATTTTTTTTTAGGCTAATTTAGCATTTAGCTAATATTTTAGCTGTCTATCAGTTTCAGTATTTTCAGCTATCAGCACTAGCATCTTCAGCGACCAAATTCAGCTCAAAGCATACACACTAGTTTCTAAGTTTTAAAAATGTAGTTTTAGAGTTTTCAGTAAATGTTTATGCTGTACGGCCCACGACCTAATGTGTGTTATCTAAGGTTTAACTTGATTTATTTTGGAATAATATTCCCTCCTTTTTTATTATTCATAATTATGTTAAAAAATAAGTTTTTAAAGTTTTAAAAGTTTGTATTCTGCTAGCATTTTGGACTATTTTGGCATTTATTAAGATTTTTATGGTTATTTTTAAGTTAAGCTAATATTTCAGCTGCATGCTAGCTGTTTTGGGTCATTTAGGCTTTTTCCAGTTTTTAGGATTTTTTTAAGTTTAGCTAATTTTTCAGCTACATGCTAGTTGTTTTGGCTAACCTAGGGTTTTTTTAAGGCTAATTTGGCATTTAACCAATATTTTAGCGTACATAAACTTCAGTGATTTTTCAGCTATTAGCTTTAGCTTTTTCAGCTTCAGCGTTTTTAGCTATTTTAGTTATTTTTTCAGCTACTTGCTAGCTGTTTTAGCTAACCTAAGTTTTTTTTAGGCTAATTTGGCATTTAGCTAATATTTTAGCCGTCTATCAGCTACAGCATTTTCAGCTATCAGCATCTTCAGCGACCAAATTCAGCTCAAAGCACTCACACTAGTTTCTAAGTTTTAAAAACTTGGTTTTAGAGTGTTCAGTAAATGTTCATCCTGCTCGGCCCGCGACCTAATGTGTGTTTTGGATTTTGGCCCCTTGTGTGACTGAGTTTAACACCCCTGATATAGAGTGAGAAGCAACGTGTATCACATTATAAAGCTGTTTTTATGCACCTGCATTCACCCGACCACATTTCAATGAGTCGCTGAACTACAAGGTAGCTCAAGCTACAAGCTAGCCTTTGGCATGACGTCACAGCAGGTAACAGAAAGGCATGTAAGAAGCGTTTTTTTTTATTTTTTCAGCTAACAAGTAGACAGTTGGACCATTTATTTCCTCTTTAATGCTCTGTCAGCTCAACAGTCACTTTATTACTAACCTGTTTACATCACGTGACTACCAGCTACGGTGGCCACTTTGGTCCAGTTAATCTGCTCTGAGAGAGAATTCTATAAGACTGAGGAACTTTAGGGCACACGGAAGTTCGGTCCGATTGGAAACGAACTCTGATTCACTTTAGTTGAACCAAATGTGTCCAGTCTGAATACACTCAAAAGCTGCACCAACATCTTTTGTTTTTTGCATATTATTTAAATGTGTTCCATGAAATTTTCATTTTTTCAAGCTGACGATCAGATTGCTCTGAACAAACCAAAGCAGAAATCCTTGACATCTGGTTCATGTAAATGTCAACAATGTAACAAGCCTGGATCATTTGTTCAGCGACTGCTCCTCCGTCTACCTTTCATCGTCCATCTCCAGACTGGATTCGCTCTCCGACAGCTGCCGGCACAGAGCCTCCCGGCGCTCCATCTCTCTTTGGAGTTTCCTCTGCAACCGGATGTTCTCCTCCCTCATTTGACGCTCCTCTTCGATGTACTGAGCGCGCTTTTCCGTGTCTGTTAGAGGAGAAAGAATACTATATCACTAACATCGGTATCACAGGATAGAAATTCCACATTTATATGACATAAAAAACAAGAAAACAAACAATATATTTGACTAGAATAGAGGTAAACTGTTTTATCTTAACATCATTTATCACATTTGCAGGAAGTGGGTCAAAACCGATCATAAACAAGTTAGGAGAAACAATAAACACACTCAGAAGTTTATGGTTGCATCATATCAATGCTTGAGTCATATGAATGTATATCTCCCTATAGTGGTCAGAAGGTGTAATTACACTTTTACTAAAAGCCATTTTAAATTTAGAACTTATTTTACAAAAGATAGAAAGGCTTTTTATTGATTTTTTGATACATATCATATTTTTCTAACTTAACTTTAATTATGAAGCTAAAAACATACATTTAAATGAAAAGTAACTGAAAGAGTAAATGTTTAAGGGTAAAAATAAAACTCAAAAGCTGCAAACAGTGTCAAAACAATTCAACATCACTTCCTGTTTCTTCCATTTAAAGTAGGAAACAGTGAAAAGAATTATATTCTATTGTTGTTCTCCAGTCTCCAATTACATCCTTGGTTAGGATCTGTGGTCGTGTAGGTCTCGGGTAATGGGTCGGACACTTACGCTGGAGCTCAGTGGTTCGCAGGCTCTTCTTAAGCCTCTCCACCTCGTTCTTGAGGAAGCGGATATGCCGCATCATGTTCTCCGGCGAGTCTATTTCCATGGAAACGTCTCTCGGGGAAGGCGGAGCCGACACGGGCTGGTCCAACTTTTCCTGAAGGATTCTAATTTAGCAAGAAACAAAGCAAACGCAAGATTACTGTTATTGAACCTTAAAATTCAAGACAATTTGAAAGCGTTATGCTAAAAAACTTTAGCCTACTTTTCTACTAAAGATATTTTTCAAATTAAACCTTAATTCTTTTACAATTATATTGGAGAAAATTAAGTTTTAAACACATAAACTGAGTTATTTCATGTCCAAAAATTTGCAAAATGCTGCTAAAACGCTTATAAATAAATGACAAAATGACCAAAAGTAAGCAATATTTTAAGTAATATTTACATTTTATAATATTTTTTTTTAATTTGAGATAAATGAGAAAAAAAATCCTCAAATAAATTCATGTGAAAACAGCTGCTGATCTCAGATTTGTCAGACTGCTTTCGTAGGCTCGGGTATTTCTGAAGGTGAAGTACAGACGTAGATTTAGGTCACTGTGGTAAGAAACCGAGAAAAGAAAGTAAAAGACAGACAATTTCTTGGAAAAACCACAGAGATTTAAAAGAAAAGAAATTTGAATCTGAGCTAAAGTGAGAAAGTAACAAGAAAGTAAACAATGTACAAACAGTAAAAGCATATTAATGTTTTTTCCTGAGTGCTTTTGGTAAAATAAATGAAAAACATTCATCACAATGAATAAACCGTTTCCTGTTTATGAACATGGGCGCCCCTAGTGGTGAAGAGGTGAAATTACAGATGTTTTAAAGGTTTGCTCATAAACTAAACGGTAAAACAATAAAAAAATGAACTATAGTGTCAAGTTTCCCCAAACCGAATGATAGATTTCTTCTACAAAAAACAAAAAGATCCAAAAAAAAGACAGTAAACAGAATTGAGATGTATTTTAAAAAAGCAATAAAAATTAAATCAGAAAACATTAAGAAACATTTATAACAAGAAAAAACAATAAATCTAACGCCATAAAGTGAAAGTGAATTGGGCTGCATGAAAGTAAACCAAGCGCTCAGTGAAACTTCAGTATCTCCACAGATTATCACAGGAACACTTTGAAACGATGACAAACGGCGTTTGTTTTGCCAGATGTGCAAAGGCGTGAAACTTCTTCCGATAAGAATATTAGAGAACATCCTCTGTTTGAAATCACTCTAATTTTTGTGGACGTTCACTCGTATAACTGTAGTTATTTTAGATTCAGTCGTTGATCTCTCCTTAGAGTGTTTCTTGTGTTAGAAACTCTGTTAACCTGAAGCTGCTGCCGCCGCGTGTGGGCAGAGCTTCCATCAAAACCTTTTCTGGAACTCGTCGTGAAGGACGATGATACTGAGGAATGTTAATTTTGAGGAGCTGGATAAAAGCATGTCTGGGTTTTGATCTTCACTCCACTGCTCTTGTAACAGACGTGCTGTCAGAGTAAGGCAGTACGGCAAGCCAAAAGGGTCAAAAATCACCAGGACAAGCGGGGCTGGCAGTGCCTCAACTGCACATGTAATACGGATAATAATATTTGTTTTAAGTATTTAAATGTTCCCACAGCTAGTGTCAATACTACAATTAATACCAAAAAATAATGAAAGTTAAATTTAACTTTTTCATTTAAGATTTACTTTAGACATGGGGGGGGGCAGTATATTTATGCTTTG
>NC_050526.1:5386657-5392574 GCF_002922805.2 Oryzias melastigma
ACCGTTTATTTCTTGTTCCTGTGTTGTTATTTTCAGAGTTTACAGGGGATTTTAGGTGAACTCGGGTTTGATGATGAAACTTTTTCCTCATTTTATTTCTGGTATTCAAAGACAAATAATGTAATTTAGGAAAAACTGTATTTCTGTTTGATGTAAAGAAACAAAAAGTATCAAAGTAATGTTATTAAATGTAGATGTTGCAGCCTGATTGGTTGGCCCTTACACTTTTAATCTCAACAAATCTGGCCTTTTTTCAACAAAAAGTTTGGACATCTTTGTGTTAAAGTTCACATATTTAGTCAATTCCTGCAGCTGATATTTATGACTTTTGTCTGTTAATAAAAGTCTAGAGTTTAGTGCCCTCTGTGACTCTTGACAAACTGAGCTCAAGCACGATTGAAAACTTTACCTTTTCTCAGCCTCCAGTTTGTCCATCCGCTTCCACAGTCTGTTGACCAGAGCTTCTTGTTCTTGCTCCAACGTGTTCTCAAGGTCGATCTTTTCTCGCCTCAACTGCATCAGACAAGTGTTGTTTGTGTGAAGAGTTAGAAAATTCCTCACGCTGCAAACATCATTTCACACAAACATCCTGTTCAAGTTCAAGGTCTCTGTCCAGATCAGCTTCGATGCAGAACTGGAGTTGTGAGCGTCTCGTAAAAAGAGAATAAATCAAAAACATTTGGTTTCTAAGAGACAGAAAATATTTCTTGAGCAAATGTGTTTTTGCTCCGGAGAGAAATTACACCAAAACATTATGAGAGAAAGGAATCCACATATGTCAACATCAGTTTGTGAGAATTTAGAACTAAAATCATTAAAACTTAAAGTGAGGTGGGATCAACTCAAAGATCTACCTGTTCTAGGGTGAGCTGCTTTGAAATGGTTTCATTCTCCATTTTCTTGATCTTTTTCATGAGCTTGTTAACCTGGAACTCTTGCTCCTGCTCCAAGTGCTGCTCCAGCTCTGCCTTCTCATGCTGGAGCTGTGGAGGAAAAGGGAAGAAGAAACATTTCAGAGTCAAGTTAGAACTCTTTAAGGTCACAGAATTTGGTTTGAATACTTTCAAAAATGATGGAGAGAGACAAGAAACAGTTTTTTTTGGAAGCTGAGAAGGGTGTGGCAGAATCTAATTCAACATGCGGCCTCTCTGGATGGATTATGCAAGTGATTAGTCATGATGCAGACGGCCATGTGAAGGAAAAGCTGCACAGGAAAAGTGGAAAGAACCGTTTTCATAATCCAACTAAACCTATTTCAAACCTCTTGAAATGAATCCTTTATATTTTTACAGAAATCATTGTTTTAGTCACAACCTCAACGATAATTCAGATAAAATAACTCCCACTTATGCAAACTATCTTGATTATAAAGTAGCATATTTATTGGGCTTCACCACAATTGTTGGACATCCTAAAGCTGTTTTATATAATCTCTCTATTAAGGTTTTTAGCTCTAAATCTACTTTAAGAGGCAACAACAGGTTTGGATTTAATACATTTTCACTAGTGCTGGGTATCAATAATAACTCACAGAATCAATTTGATTCGATTCATAAGAATTGATTTGATTTTGATTTTTTAAAATTCTTTTAATCATCTCGATTCATTTTTTTATTTTATATATTTATACACATTTGTTTTGAAATACATTAATAACAAATGTTTTTAATATATTTATATTAATCTGATGTATTAGTGAAATTATGACATTGTTAATAGCGTACAGTTCTAAAAGCAGAAATTCTATCAAAAATATTCAGATCATTAACATTGTAAACATTGTTCTGCTTCTCCTGGAGGACGTTTCAGTTTGACCACTAGGTGGCGATCACGCAATAGCATTACACCTTATTCCAGAAGAAGAAGAAAGTATAAGCAAAAAACGCTCGACCGAATGTTAGCATTATATTATGGGAAATTCCTTTAAACATTAGCATCAAGCTAGCGGACTTTAGCATTATGTGCTAAATCGATTTATATTTTTATGAACTGATTATTAATCTATTAAGCTTAAATCGATTTTATTAACCTAGTCCTAAAAAAACAGATCACAAATGTGAGAAAATGTCTCCAGACTTCTAAAAAGATTATAAGGTAATATATTTAATACTTTTCTTCCCCACAAATTATTTGACTCCCAAATTAAAATATATATTTTCAAACATCCATAATCTCTCATGTCAAAAGATTTCTACCTTTACTAAATCTGCTTTAAGGGTGTTTTTAACTAAAGATAACAGGGTTAGATTTAATACATTTTCATTGGATTTTGTAATAAGAACCACAATGGGTTAAATTTGCTGATAATTCAGTAATTATAGAGCATGTTCTCTAGAAAAAGTCACAATAATGATACGATAAGTTGGGTTCACATCATAGTAAAGTTGTTAAGTGGCACCAATTTGAGGAAACAGATTTTAGAGATTAGAAAAAGGAAGTTTGTAGAAAAGTTGATAAATTTCTGTTGACAAAAAACATGTTGTGATATTTTTACTTTACACAACTTTCTCCATAGAAGACACAAGAATAATAATACATATATTTATTAAGCCAAATTCCCCACAAACACTCACTTGCATGAGTTTCCTTGACAGCTCATTGGTGAGAAACTCTTCCTCCTTCTCATAGTTGACTGCTAAGGTCTCCTTCTCCTTTTGGAGGGCCTGGATCTTCTTGAACAAAGTGTTGCTGATGAACTCTTCCTCCTGTTCTGCTCTTGCTTGCTGCGTGAAAGATTAATGGGAACAACAAATAAGGAAAGATCTGTCAAACAAAGTGGTTTTTATCTGGATTAAACCGGAGAATCGACAGATAAACACCAATCAATCAGTCTGCTGCAGTGAAGTCTGCAAGCCAAATAGGAAGCTTAATTTTACCAGATGACTCAAGAGATATTGCAGTGTAAGCTGACTTGCAGCGCAGGAAGGAGTGACACATTAGGGCTGAAATGTGTGGAGGAGCAGCTAGCATTTCAGTGTGATGATACGTTTGCCCTTGCCAGCCTCATTATTCATCCCTAATTCCTCTCAACTCAAGGTTAAAAGGCAAGAACTGAGAACTTTAAGGGTTAGTAGCCAGAATACCAAATAGTTCATTCATTTAAATGAGGTTTAGTTTCCACACTGATAAAGTTTCTGTTGAGCTCGTTAAGTTTGGCCTACATACTCCTCATCCATCCAGCAGATCTGTTACACATTTATATGAGGCTGTGGCTCAGTAGCCAAGCATGTACAAGAATATGACGCGACAGTTCAGGCACATTTTAGAGCTATTTTGTGTTCATTTAGAACACATATCTTGCTAATTTAATGGCGACGTTATCCAAATAGAAACTATTTCTACTCAAATTACTAAAGTCAATGTTTTAAACTATGTACTGATGAGTCAACGTGTAGTTTGGCATCGTTTTGGTACAGTTTTGCTAACGTTAGCCACAATTAGCTAAATGAAAAAACAAAGCAGCTCTGCTGGCTAATTTAGCATCAATGTTTACAAGATAAAAACAGCAAACCCGGAAAAAACATTAACTCAGCTGCCCTCAACTTTTAACTATTATATTGCTGTAATTTATGGACAAACTTAAACAAAAAATTAGCATTGCTAACTTGCTGACAAATGCTGTGTACTTAATAGCGTGGGTTAGCATGTAGCAGTTAGCTTGCTAACGTTACTCACAATGGTGACGCTAGCTTTGCGAAGGTCTCGGTTCTCCTCCTGCAGGGCTTTGCACTTCAGTTTAAACGTCTCCAGCTCAATTTTAAGAACTTTGTTCTCTTGCTGCAACGATGCAAGACGATTCGTCAGCTCTTCCAGGCGAAACTGTGAAATGACTATGCTCGGTTTTGCAGAATTGGAGGCGGAGGAGGACATCGGAGTGGCTGAACTGCTCCCCGCTCCGTCAGTGTCGCTCTCGCTCGCGCTGTCCGCCATGGCTGTGCGACAGTGTGGAGCAGAGGAGGGAGGAGGAGGACAGCAGTTGCAGATACTACGGCAAGCCAAAAGCGCCAAAATTAAGAAGAACGCATGCCCAAATGTTTATGACCAAATAAGACTAGAAAAGTTGCATTAACTGCGATAATGCTAGTGTGAATGCTTAAAATAGTCAATGAAGATGTTGTAGGTTTTTGCTGAAAATGTAAAAGCTATTAGCAAAATGTTAAATTTGCTAAAAGACTGGAAATTTCGTTAAAAAAACTACGAAAGAGCGCTGAAGTTGACCTAAATTTCTGAAAAATGTATAGGAAAATGATTTAACAATCTTTAATAGATGGCAATTTTGCAAAAATATTTACTGTGTTGCTTAAATATGAACTAAACTCCAAATTAACATAAAAAAAACTCAGTAGATGCCAAATTAGCCAAAAAAGCTAGCACGCTGCTTAAATACTAGCTAAACTCCAAAGTAGCCTAAAATTACAAAGTAAAGTAAATTAGTCAAAAATGTTAGCCTGTTGCTAAAATAAAAGATAACTCTAAATTAGCCCTTAAGTCAGTAGAAAACTAATTCTATCTACCTCAGGGAATGTGTTACCAAATTATGCTAGATTAACGTTTTATAGGCTCTTCAAACGAAAATAAATAAAAAATCGATACTTGGTGAGAACCTACCGAGAAATTGCAGGACTAAATGTTACAATATGTAGCAATATCGATATTTTAGCACATCCCAAACTAGTGCCATATTTTTAACCAGAACCAAAAGAAAAAAGAGCATACAGTATCTGCAGAAAACCAGTCTGTCTGGATGCACATATCCATTTTGAATAGAAATGACGAGTATGTATTTTAAAATGCACCAAATAAAGCTGTGTATTGCACAAAACAACGATTTGATTCACATGATAATTGTTTGATGATTCGATTCATAACTGAGATTGGTTCATTTTGAATAATTCCATTTCATCTGATTCACTAACCTAAAATCAATCCAGGACATCTTTAGCCAAAAAAATCAAAGATAGATAGCCTGAAATACTGAGCAGTACAGAGGAAGTTTTCTAGATTCCACGAATTTCTTGAAAGATAATCCTGCACATATTTTAACTAATAATGTATTTACCCATTGTTTATTTTCCAGAATTATTAAATCATTTTTTTTAGAATTTACTACCATAAGTATTCATTGTTTGTGGGTAATGTCTGTGTGTGTTAATAGAGGTGGGTAAAGGGTGGATTGGGGTTTTCTCCTTCTATTGATTGATGTATTTGTTTGTTTCTGTTTTTAATTGTAAAGCGCTTCAAGTATTATGGGATTTTTAAATAAAGTTTGACTGATTGAATAGTTTTCTTTATGTAAATTGTACATATTCTGATGAGCTTTATTCTACCTTTGTGTGTCTTTGTGGTTGTTATTGTAAAAAATAACATGTTCTTATTAGCTTACCTGTTTAAAAAAAAGGCTAATTAAAAAAAAAAAGTTCAGGCTGCTTCTGTTTTCCACATAAAAATAAAAACGGAACATAATTAGAACACTATACCACACTGTATGGTCACAAAAGTCAAAGTATTTCCACGCATTGGACTGTAAGGATGGCTTCATTTTTTCAGCCATCACATTTGTTGTCACTTGTTTTTGAGTTATAATAAAAAAAGAAACTACTATTTCTCAATCCAAATAATAGTTTCTAATATCTATTCTGATAAATTTATTTAATTTTGAAACATTTTAATAAATTAGGTAAACTTGATTCAATTCGATTAACAACTAGCCTTCGACAGATCGATTATTTGTTTCACGTCTTACTAAAAATAGAAGCTGATGCTATAGATCAGGGATGTCACTCAATCGCACACGGGGGCAAAATCCAAAACACAAATTAGGTCGCGGGCCGAACAGGATAAACATTTATCAAACACTTTGAAACTAAATTTTTATCATTTTGAAACCATATGTTTTTAACATAATTATGAAGTAGAT
>NC_050526.1:5393000-5400236 GCF_002922805.2 Oryzias melastigma
TTTTCAGCCATCACATTTGTTGTCACTTGTTTTTGAGTTATAAAAAAAACCTAATATGCCTCAATCCAAATAATAGTTTCTAATATCTATTTTGATAAATTTATTTAATTTTGAAACATTTTAATATATTAGGTAAACTTGATTCAATTTGACTAACAACTTGCCTTCGACAGATCGATTATTTGTTTACTAAAAACAGAAGCTAATGCTATAGATCGGGGGTGTCACTCAATCACACAAGGGGCCATAATCCAAAACCCAAATTAGGTCGCAGGCCGAATAGGATAAACATTTATCGAACACTCTGAAACTAAATTTTTATCATTTTGAAACCATATGTTTTTAACATAATTATGAAGTAGATATATAGAATTACCTGCAATAATGCTTGTGTGAATGATGTAAGCTGAATTTGGCCGCTGAAGATGCTAGTACTGATAGCTGAAGATGCTAAAATTGATAGCTAAAAACATTGAAGCTGGTAGCCAGCTAAAATATTAGCTAAATCCCAAATTAGCTTGAAGAGCAAAAATAAAACTCACCCAGAACAGCTCGCATGTAGCTGAAAAAAATTAGCTAAACTTAAAAATAACCTAAAAAACTTAAATTAGCATGTAAATATTAGCTTAACTCCAAAACAGCCTAAAAAACTTAAAAAGAAAAACTTAAGTTAGCGAAACAGCTAGCATGTAGCTGAAATATTAGCTAAACTCCATAACAGCCTAAAAAACTGGGAAAAAAGCCTAAACTGGCAAAACAGCTAGCGTGTAGATCTTAGCCTAACTTCAAAAACACACACAAAAAAAAAAAATTCAAAAGAAAAGCCTAAATTAGAAAAAAAGCTAGCATGTAGCTAAAATATTAGCTAAATTCCAAAATAGCCTAAAAAAATCTTAGTACTAAATGCCAAAATAGTCCAAAAAGCTTGGAGAATGTAAATTTTTAAACTTTAACTCCAAAACTTTTTAACATAATTATACAAAGGCAGGAATATTATTCCAGAACTTTCAATATTTTACTCTCCATAAAATTGTCAAAATTATACAAGTTAGAAATAAGCGCAAAATAACATCTGGCCATTAATAACAATAAAATAAAACGATCTGAAGGGCCGGACAGAATTACCTGGAGGGCCGGATTCGGCCCCCGGGCCTTGTGTTTTAGATGAACTCTTAAGTAATCTAGTCAATCTCTTACCTCAGAAATGCACTGTTGTTGTAAAATTCCTGTCATTTGGACATCACTATACCTCGACAAAGAGTAAAAAAACGACTCTCTGACACAAAGGAAAAAAAAAATCAAAAACACACGTACTGCAAAATCAATGCATTTTTATTGTTATTTTTTTTTTCCTTTTTTTTTGAAAGACGTCTCAAACATTTGTGATGGCATCTTTGCTGCTATAGTCTCTAAAATCGAATAACCAAAGTGCTAGAATAATTACATTTCAATGGCTTCACTCTGTTAGTAAGAATCGTACATCAAAAAATCTGCTCAGGTGAAAACACATATCAAACAAAGTCGACAGTTTCATTGATCGTTCAACCATATTAAAGGATAATCTAACCCCTGATTGATGTCGTTGTGTAAGAGGGCGTCGTTTAGCACCCCATGTGGCTTCCTTAACACCCCCTTAAAAAAGTTATATAGTTTCCGTTGCCCACAGCGTAGGCATCAGCATCAAATCAGTAGAACACCACACATGAACTACATGGCATCTAATGAAAATCAATACAAAGATCCCTAAAGTAAAGTTTCTTTTCAGTTCTATTAGACACTGCATATACACTCTCAAGTCTAAAGAGATCACACAGTTTCAGAGTAAATCACAATTTATTCGATGCTTAAATTATCGTTTTCGACCATCCAGTGTTTTTGTCATACATTATGCTATTTAGAGCTACAATCAAATAATAGCTTTGTGTCCTTAATGTGAATAGCTTTTAAAATCAAGGAAATACTTCACCAAAAAAATCCAAAGTGAAATGCCCCAGTTTTCCTTTATCACCACTGCAGCCAAAAAAAAAAAAAAAAAAAAAACCCAAATGACACAAAATGATTACAGACACTCTAATGGTGAACAGAGACTCCTACACCTTACAGCCAATACACACAGTACATTTATAATTTTACAGCGAGCCAGCCGACTAGCATTTACATTCAGATCGCCTCTCTTTTGCAGAAGAAGCTGTCCTCCGGTTTCACACAAAGACGAGACAACACAACCTGAAGAAGCTGTTCAAACCTTTTCCACCCACAGCGTGATAAATGCTCCTGCTTTGAATTCAAAGTATGAAACGGATGACAAACGTGGGCTATATGAGTACACAGATAAAGGGTTTTAATTGATCTTTGAATATAGTGTTGTAAAAACTGTACTTAAAATAATGTGAAGAGCATGCACGAAAATATGAGTACTCTGAAAGGCTGATTTTTTTTTTTTTGCAGAATTAAATAATGGAATTTTTATTTTTTTTTACGTTTTTTGGAAATGTTCTCGTTTAAAATCAAACCAGCTTTATCAAGTACAAACATTATACCTGCTCTAAGATTTCATAATATAAGAAGTCGTGAAGTTTATAGTCAAATCTGTGAAAGTGGAACAGCTTCCTGGTAATTTACCCCCCCTTTTTTTAAAGTTATTCCCATTTTCTTTATACAGAAAAAAGCTTTTGTGTTAGTTTAAGTTTTAAAAAGGAAGGAAAAATATACCAAAAACAATTTACAATCCTGACAATAAATGGGCTCAAGAAAAACTATAAGGCGAGTGTTGAAGTTGTGTCCAAAGTGTCATTTTTTTTGTTTTTTTTTTTGTCATTGACCTCACTCTTTTTGTGGACTGAGCTCTTGTGCCATCTTTGGTCACAGTACAAACTGTGTGGAGTCTTTGTCGCAGCACGCTGCTCCTCGGAAGGTTCTCACGCCACCGGTACCGTGCCGTTTCGGACAAAACGCGGAGCAGATTCGCTTGTTTCGCTGGTCCACCACCGTCGGAGAGGGAGAAGCTCCAAGTCCTTCTAGTTGACTGGGAGGTGAGGGGTTTTTATGCTTAAGCCAAAAAAAGTCTGACCCTCTCGTTCGAGTTTTGAAGTAGAAAGCTGCAGACTGGACCTTTGTCTCAAGTCGACACACGGAAACTCGTCAGCCCTTTGAACGTTTGTTCCCAGGAAGCATCTAACTTGGTTTCTGTAAACCTGTAACACAAATAAAGAGAAATGCTGATCAGCACATAATGTAAACAGGGGTGTCAAACTCAATCACACAGAGGCCAAAATCCAAAACACACTTTATGTTACGGTCTGAACAGGATAAACATTTATTGAACACAATAAAACTAAAATTTTAAAACTGTAACTTTTTAACATAATTATGAACTAGACTAGATATATATAATTACCTGAAATAATGCTAGTGTGAATGCTGTAAGCGGAATGTGGTCGCTGAAGATGCTGACATTGATAGCTAAAAAACACTGAAGCTGATAGCCAGCTAAAATATTAGCTAAATGCCAAATTAGCTTAAAAAAACTAAAAGAAAAAAAAAACTTTGGTTAGCCAAAGATAGCTAGCATGTAGCTAAAATATTAGCTAAATGCCAAATTAGCCTAAAAAAAAAAAAAAAAAACTTAGGTTAGCCAAAACAGCTAGCATGTACATGAAAAATAGCTAAACCTCAAAATATCCTAAAACAAAAGCCTAAATTAACTGAAACAGCTTGCATGTAGCTAAATTATTAGCTAAACTGCAAACTGCCTAAAAAAACTTAGTAAATGCTAAAATATTCCAAAAAGCTAGCAGAATGCCAATTTTTAAAACTTTCAAACTGTAACTTTTTAACATAATTATGAACATTACTAGATATATATAATTAGCTGCAATAATGCTAGTGTGAATGCTGGAAGCTGAATTTGGCCTCTGAAAATGCTGAAGCTGATAAATATTAGCTAAATGCCAAATAAGCTTAAAAAAATTAGGTTAGCCAAAAATAGCTAGCATGTAGCTGAAAAAAATGCTAGACTTAAAAATATCCTAACAAATGGAAAAAAGCCTAAATTAGCTAAAAAAGCTAGCATGTAGCTTAAATATTAGCTAAATATCAAATTAGAATAAAAAAGAAACAAACAAAAAGCCCAAATTAGCCGAAACAGCTAGCATGTAGCTGGAAAAATATCTAAACCCCCAAAAATCGTAGTATATGCCAAAATAGTCTAAAAAGTTAGCTGAATGACAATTTTTAAAACTTTAAAACCGTAACTTTTTAACATAAATATGAACTTGATAGGGGCTAGAAGGCAGGAATATTATTCAAGAATAAATCAACTTAAACCTTAAATAACTTTCAATATTTTACTCTCCATATAAATATATTTTGTCAAAATTATACAAGTTAGAAATAAGCACAAGATAACATCGGGCCGTTAATAACAATAAAATAAAATGATCTGGAGGGCCAGAATCATTTTCTGTAAATACAAATTGTGGTATTAAAAAAGATGAAACTTGGTACTTCCTTTGTGGTTTGGACACTTTTCAAACAAATTGACACAAAACCTGGTGAACAATGTAAGACAATATAGACCTATCACAATAAATCTTGTAGATTTTTAAGAGTTTTTAGGGTGAAAATTGGAAATTTTTAGGAACTGGAGTTCCACTGTGCAATTATCCAGCTCCTCCACAACAACAGAAGAAGAAGAAAACAATTTAGCTTCAAGGTAATCTGTCTCTGTTCAGATATGCTTTCATTTGTATCTTACATTTGTAACCAAAATTAAAATATGTAATTTATTTTTGTGGATTACTCAATTACTTATGTTTTCTTTGTGGTGAAAAAGTAAAAAGTGACTGAACATCTTCTATTTTGGATTTTGCAATTTCTAATAAAACGTGCATTATATCTAAAAGAATGTCAAAAAGTGTTCAAACCATGTAAGACACTGAAGAAAGTGAGCGTTTACCTGATAGACTTAACCCCTCCTTATGAATGCTTTTTATCTCCTGATCTTCTGTCATCTTTTCGCCTGCTTTTCCTTGAATCTCCTCCGTGCTAAAATGACACAAAAAAACAGCTCAACTACAACTTGATTGAACCCTGATTCATAAAACAAGATAAAAATCATCAGAGACCTGAAATAACAGAAAAAAGTGAAAAACAATTCATCGTGACGCTGTACAGTTAGTCAACCGAAGCAACATTTAGTCAAACATTTATGACAATTTAGGATCCATATCCTCAGAAATCCTAAAAATAAATATAATAGTTAGATTTAAACAAAAAGGTAAGAGCAAATTCACAGCACACAGTTAGTTATGATTGGTTAAGAAAAGCAAATCTGTTAATTCATTGCAGTACAGTCCGTTTGTATGCAGATGAACCTCAAAAACAACATGCACATTTGACCCCAAAAATGTCTTTTTGCTTAGAAAAGAGATAAAGAAGACAATGAATTCACTCCAATCTTGACGGGTTAAACCATTTCCATTTTGCAACTTAAAGCTGCTCACAAAATTAAATAAGCACTAACCATGAGAGCCTGAAATGGACGCATTTCTCGTTTAAAATAAATAAAACCGCTCTTTTATTTCCGGTTGTGGCTCACTGTATTCACCAACTTAGAAAATCTCTGTGTAATATTCCTGTTGTTTTCTAATTTGGGTTGTTTTGTACCTTGTGTGTTAGTTTGTCATTGTTTGTATACAGAGTGACATCCAAAAAGGCGAAATTTGCCTTCCTTAGCCTCACAAGATGCTACCACATACTGCATGATCATATGACTTCCTGAGACAAAACATAACAATTTTAGAATATTCAAAACTTCTCTAAGAGAACTTTGAACTGAACTTTGAAGTGACTTTAATGGTCCAGCTGAAGTGGCGCCTCTGCCTTCTTCATGAAGCGCTAGCAGCGTGCTAACGGTTAAATCACCTGTCAGACGGCTTCTACCTGACAAGGAAAATTACATTGAGAAAAATGTAAAAACATTCTGCTGTGGAGTTATTGAAACAAAACAAACGTTCATAAAACCTGTTAGTTTTGTTTGTTAGACATGTTTGCTTCATGCTAATTAGCATTAGCCCAAATGAAAGTGACTATTAGAGTGTAATTTATTCTAAATACTAAATACTGAACATGTAGCTGAAATATTAGCTAAACTCCAAAATAGCCTAAGAAACTGAAAAAATTCTTAAATAGCCAAAACCGCTAGCATGTAGCTGAAATATTAGCTAAACTCCAAAATAGCCTAAGAAACTGAAAAAAATCTTATTTAGCCAAAAAACTGAAAAAATCTTAAATTAGCCAAAAAAGTTAGCATGTAGCTAAAATATTAGCTAAACTCCAAATGAGCCTAAAAACAAAAAAAAAATCTTAAATTAGCCAAAATAGCTAGCAATTTGCCAAAATATTAGTTAAATTCCAAATTAGCCAAAAAAAACTGACAAAATCTTAAATTAGCCAAAAAAGTTAGCAATTTGCTAAAATATTAGCTTAACTCCAAGTTAAGATTAAGAAAACCTTTATTAGTCCCACGGTGGGGAAATTGCAATATGCAACAGCACAGGTAGTCAAAATAAGTAAGGATAAAAAAATAAAAATAAAATAAAATATACATATACGGAGCTAAAGTGGTGGGATACCCTATGCATTATAAGAAGAGCTGAAGAGTAAACATTTTGACAGTTATTGACCAGTTAGGTGTAGGTATGTACAGGTATATACAGGTATTGTACAGTCAAGTGGTTAGCCTAAAAACTGAAAAAGCTTAAATTAGCCAAAACAGTTAGCATGTAGCTAAAATATTAGCCAAACTCCAAAATAGCCTAAAAAAATGAAAAAAATCTTAATTAGCCAAAACAGCTAGCAATTTGCTAAAATCTTAGCCAAACTCCGAAATAGCCAAAAAAAAAAGGAAAAATTCTTAATTAGCCAAAACAGCTTGCATGTAACTGAGATATCAGCTAAACTTCAAAATAGCCTAAAAACAAACAAACAAAAAATCTTAAATTAGCCAAAATAGCTAGCGTGTAGCTGCTATGCGGGATGACACATAAAATTTAAATTCCATTTGCATTTTTATTTTGGAGTGTTCTAGAAGAAAGTCAAAGAACATAATTTATACTGACTCTGTAGTTCCAAAGGACATCCTGAAAACTTTAAATACTGGACTCTTTCCATGTAAACAACGATCCACTCCTCAACCGGAATTGCTTGAGCGGTCAAGAACCAAACTGTCTCTTA
>NC_050526.1:5400841-5403075 GCF_002922805.2 Oryzias melastigma
GTTAGCCTAAAAACTAAAAAAATCTTAAATTAACTAAAAAAGTTAGCATGTAGCTAAAATATTAGCTAAAATCCAAAATAGCCTAAAAACTGAAAAAAATCTTAATTAGCCAAAACAGCTAGCAATTTGCAAAAATATTAGCTAAACTCCAAGTAAGCCTAAAAACTGGAAAAAATCTTAAATTAGCCAAAAGAGTTAGCATGTAGCAAAAATATTAGCTAAGCTTCAAAATAGCCAAAAAAATGAAAAAAATTCTTAATTAGCCAAAATAGCTATCAATTTGCTAAAATATTAGCTGAACTCCAAGTTAGCCTAAAAACAAAACAAAAAAATTTTAAATTAGCCAAAACAGCTAGCGTGTAGCTGAAATATTAGCTAAACTCCAAAATAGCTTAAAAACAAACAAAAAAATCTTAAATTAGACAAAACAGCTAGCATGTAGCTGCTATGACACATATGAGACATGAAAACTTAAATCCTATTTGCATTTTTATTTTGGAGTGTTCTAGAAGAAAGTCAAACAATGCTAAGCTACTTACTGACTCTGTAGCTCCAAAGGACATCCTGTAAACTCCAAATACTACAATATTTCCATGTAAACAACGATCCACTCCTCAACCGGAAATGCTTGAGCAGTCAATCATATCAATTTACTTTTTTTAGTAGTTTTATTATTGTCGTTGCAGCTTTAAGCTTAAATGGTCGTGTAGATACAGATTCATAACAATTCATGTTGTATCGTGACTTTCTCCTCAAAGCAGAATTTAGAGGAGGAGCACAGTTAAAACAAATCTTCATTCCAACCTCTGACCCAAATTCTCGAGGAAGGGAACTGAGCGAAGCTTCACTGTTCCACCTGCTGCTTCTCTGGCTTCCTGGTGTGGGAGTTGACACTCGGCGAATGACCTTCCTGATCACCTGCCCATGTCAAAGAACGGTGACAAAACGTGTGAAGTCATACTCAAGGAATTTCAGCTTGTCGGAAAGCCATAGGGGACTAGAAGAATACGTTACTTTTCTACTGACGAGGTTACCATCTTGGTCCATGTAGTGGTCCTCTGTGACCGACTCGCCTGGAACATTTTTTGCTTCTTCTCCCTGCAAGTGTTTAATGGTTAACATAAGATGTCAACGATGATTGCCTTGAAGGATGCCAGAAACAGAAAAAAACACCCTTCACCAACACCTAGAGGAGGAAGAAACCTCAAAAAAGAAGAATGTCCATCTCACAAAGAGGCCAGGTTAGTCTTTAAACAAGAACTGCAGTAGTGTTAGTAGCACATGTGAACAACTGTACCTGTTTGGGCACACAAGCTTCAAAATAGAGAAACCCATCAAGCAGAACTACAAGAGCGCACAGCAGACTGAGCAGAACTATGGAAACCAAACCAAGACCTCGAGGCGCCTCTGCTCCGGGATTTCAGGGTACCTTTAAAATGAGTCGCCGTGTGAAGATTTTGGTTGTTACGGTCTGCTCTTCCTCTGAGCCAGAATCTACTCTAACACGCTGTGGAGGGAAGTATTAGACAGAGATCATAGATCGCTTGGATGATCTGCAACTCCAGGATTGGTTCTGTTAAAAAAACAAAACTGCAAAATTGACCTTACTAATAGTTCTGATCCCCTTTTTGATTATCACATTACCTGGGTTTTTTTCTCTAATACCGGCGCTCCATCTTCTTTCTTGCCGTTTGATGATTCAGATGAGGCGTCCTGACGGGACAGCTTTAAGTTGTCTCCGTTCTGTTGGGACTTCCCCGATTCCCCCCTAGATGAGGACGTGACGGACTCACTCGAGTTCTCTTGGCTGTAAGGAAACATTGATTGAGATGGATGTCATATGTTTGTAGGTTTTGAATTTCTACCAATAACTTCTTGTTTTTTTTTGTTATCATACACAATATTGGTTGATGTCCTTCAGGGATAGACGTAAAATTAGAGAAACCCTATGTTCACATCCTGTTGGAATGATCGGAAAACTGACTGTCCGACTCAAAAATCCCATGAATGTCGACAAAACAATAAATCTTCCAACAGTACATGAATGCAGAATCATTTTTGCACCTGAAAAAGGTCAATATATTTATAGAGCCCCATCTATGTGGAGACACCAGAATTACAGGAAACAAGAGATTCTTAAGGATTGTCAATATAACTTATGCCAGATTGAGTAGTGTAATGGGCCGTAGTTTGCCCAGCCCGATCTATGTCTGTCACAGATTCATGTTTGGTTA
>NC_050526.1:5403228-5406447 GCF_002922805.2 Oryzias melastigma
AAGAGATTCTTAAGGACTGTCAATATAACTTATGCCAGATTGAGTAGTGTAATGGGCCGTAGTTTGCCCACCCCGATCTATGATGTCTGTCACAGATTGATGTTTGGTTAAGGATGCCTTTAGGTCTCTCCAATTGGTTGTTTTTTGACATGCTGGCTGTTCATAAAATCAAGGATCTGTAACCCCCGGTGTGCGGTACCAGATGCGGTACTGCACATGAACTGGTCCTTGGGACGCGACCGGTAGAGGTACCCTAACTTGGTACTGGTACCCTAACCAGGCACTGGACCGAACCTGTACCCAAGGCTGCCACTGAGAATAGGCGACTTAGGCAGCCGCCTAGGGTGCCATCTGCTGGAGGGGGCGCCATATTGCAATGATTTTTTTTTTTTTAATTTGACTGTTAGACAGTTAGATTACTCATTTCGTAACCTTCGGTATGCTGTACTGCACCCAAATTGGTCATTGGGTAGAGGTAGAGGTACCCTAACCCGGTACTGGTATCCTAACCGGACACCCATTGTGCTTTGGAGGCTTGCAGAGTCAAAAGTTCTTGTACTTTTTTTAAAATAAACTTTACAGTTACTTTTTCTAAACTAAAGCTTTTTATTTTTTTTTTTAACCAATGAGTCACAATGGAGGGGCAGAAGAGCTGGTCGTGGCTCTGGAGCTGCAGGCCCCTGAAACGGGCAAGCATGCCAAAATATAACCTTTGGCCCCACTTTGGGAACCCATGTTTTAGATATATTACGTGTCTGATAAAAAAATTACCAATAAATTATTATAGACACTATGAACTTCCTCGCTTTAAATTTCTACCTTTCTCGTCTGTTGAGCAGGTCTGAGCTGACGCTGCGGCCCGGTGTTGGTGGTTCCACGTTGACGCTGGATGCATCACTGTGCCAACCTGAAAGTGAACACACGTTCTTTTCTTCCCGTTCATGACCGCCTGGATCCCTGAGTTCAGTCGGCTCCTTGTCCTCGTCCTTCCCCTCTGAGCCTTCTTGGGTTTCTGCTTCCCCAAACATTGATCCAAACGCTTCGTCTGTCAATTCTTTGCATCTGTTCTCCTCTTCTTCTCCTAACTCCTGCCTCTGAAGGTCCTGCAAAGCTTCAACCCAAGCCCGAGGAGAGAGCTCGGCAACAGTCCGGTCCCTGACCGTCAAATCTCCTTTTTGTGCAACGCGAGCGTCTTTTTCATTGAAATCCATCCCATCCCACTGTTGAAAGCTTTCTCCGCAGTCTTCATCAGCTTTTTCAACTCCAGGTGATTGACCAATACCTTCTATGAAAGTCTTAACTTCACTTTTCTCCATTTTATGTCCAATTTCTATAAAACTATCTTTTGTTTGGCTGTGAGAGTCTTGAACTTCCTCTTCCTGAGCTGCTGTAGTCTTACAGTTATTTTCATCATCTCTTTGCTCTCCTACTACATCTGCACATCCACTTTTCTGTTCAACCAAACCAATACCTTCCTCTGCCATCTTAGACCTGTCTTTTGTTATTATCTCACACTTTCTCTCCACATTTTGAATCAAGTCCTGCTCTACCCACTTTTCCACTATCCTATGTCTTTCTGTCAACTCTGCTGCAACCATCTCACCGACTTTCTCTAATTCTTCCTGTAGTCTAAATTGACTTCCTTTAAGACCCACTTCTTCTTCTTCTAGTCCATTGAGAGCATCCGTCTGCCCTCCTCCGAATCCCACTGCTCTGTCAGGCGGTGACGGCGTCACGGACGACACCGACGACAGCGATGGGGACGACGTGGAGTAGGCCATGTCGACATCTAATTCACATCTCGCTGGGAAGGAAGGCGACCGGGGCTTGTGGGTGGGCTCCAACTCTCGATAGGTTTTGTCCTCCTCTTCGCTCATGAGCAGCTGGTCGTTCAGAGCGATGTGGGGCTTTCTGACCTTAGGAGGAAGAGGATCAGGGAGTTCAAAGGCGAGGACAGAAAGGGCGAGCTCACAGGGTCTGGGGGGACTCTTAGGGGGACTTTCCGGCTCTCCGCTTTCGGGCTCCGGATACCGGGGTGGGGGCTGATTCAGCTTGTCATCTTGGAAAGGAGAGTCTGGCTTTGGGTAATGGAGATGTTGGGAGAAGGAAGGGCTGGGGGTGATGGGGAGTTCAGACTCCAGGAAGGAGGGGCTGGAAAGCAGCGCTGCTGGGGACTGCAGCTCCGCTAGAATGCTCTGATAATCTGCAGGTGACAGGATGACAAATGTACAGACGTACACACACAACGAAGCATGCCACAAAAGAATAAAACACACCGAAAAACCCACAAACCCTACGACAAACAGCACATGACATGGGAATGACACAGAGGTGGAAGGGCAGAGCAAATATTCAAGCCACAACCAGATAAGACCTTTAGTACGGAGGGAAATAAGCATCACTCCGATTTATGCGTGCGTAATTCCTGATGTGTTCGTAACTTTGGATTTGTGCGTGCACAATTCGCGATTTGTGCGTAACTTTGGATTTATGCGTGCCTAACTCCTGATTTGTTTGTGCCTTTGGATTTGTGCGTAATTTGGACTTAAGCGTGCGTAATTCCTGATTTGTGCGTAACTTTCCATTTTTTCGTAACTTCAGATTTATGCATGCTTAATTCCTGAGTTGTTCGCAACTTCAGATATGTGCGTGCATAATTTGCGATCTGTGCGTAACTTTGGATTTATGCGTGTGTAATTCCTGAGTTGTTCGTAACTTCAGATTTGTGCGTGCATAATTCGCGATTTGTGCGTAACTTGGGATTTATGCGTGCCTAACTCCTGATTTGTTCGTGCCTTCGGATTTGTGCGTAATTTTGGACTTAAGCGCGCGTAATTCCTGATTTGTGCGTAACTTTCCATTTTTTCGTAACTTCAGATTTATGCATGCTTAATTCCTGAGTTGTTCGTAACTTCAGATATGTGCGTGCATAATTTGCGATCTGTGTGTAACTTTGGATTTATGCGTGGGTAATTCCTGATTTGTTCGTAACTTTCCATTTGTTCGTAACTTCGGATTTATGCGTAACTTTGGATTTATGCCTGCGTAATTCCTGATTTGTTCGTAACTATCCATTTGTTCGTAACTTCGGATTTGTGCGTAACTTTGGATTTATGCGTTCCTAAATCCCAAGTTTTGCGTAACTTTGGATTTATGCGTTCCTAAATCCTGATTTGTGCGTAACTTTGGATTTATGCGTTTGTAAATCTTGATTTGTGC
>NC_050526.1:5406570-5448520 GCF_002922805.2 Oryzias melastigma
GATTTATGCGTAACTTTGGATTTATGCGTGCGTAATTCCTGATTTGTTCGTAACTATCCATTTGTTCGTAACTTCGGATTTGTTCGTAACTTTGGATTTATGCGTTCCTAAATCCCAAGTTTTGCGTAACTTTGGATTTATGCGTTCCTAAATCTTGATTTGTGCGTAACTTTGGATTTATGAGTAATTCATAGTTTGTGCATAACTTGGGGTTTGTGCGTGCGTGTTCTTGATTTGTAACTCATAAAATACATTATGTGTATAAGTACAAAAACTAGAAAATTAAAAAAAGTATTTTGTATTTTTTTTTTATTTTGTCATTTTTGTGCTTATGTACATAATGTATTATATGAGTTACAAATCAAGAATACGCACGCACAAACCCTAAGTTACGCACAAACTATGAATTACTCATAAATCCAAAGTTACGCACAAACTATGAATTACGCGCGCATAAATCGGAGTGATACTTATCTCTCTCCATACTATAGATCCTGAAGAACTCCAAAAATACTGGCTAAAAAATTACTTCATGTAAAATGAATTAAACTAATATATTAATACAAAATATTTAAAAAATGTTAAAATTCACGGAAATTTCCAGAAATTGTTAAAAAGTCGTGTGAGGCAAGACATTAAGTGGTTAAAAAAATATTAGTAAGTTCTGTAAAATACATTTATTTTGTGCCCACATGATGCAGATGAGAGATGTGACGGATGGAAGTCAAAGGGGGCGGAGCCAGGTGAAGCCAGGCGCATGCTAAATGAACAGCTCCACCTTAGAGGGATCGGTGTGGGTTCGGGGAGGAGGAGGCGGGCTAACGGCCGGAACGCGACAAACGGGGCATGGGGAAAGCGATCGGAGCGGAGGGGAAGAAGGACCGGGGCTGGAACAGCGAGATCCTGACGGGGAGACGGGGGGTGGGATTGAGAGGGGGGAGACAGGGCGTGAGGAGGAGGGCGCCAGCATAGCCACTAAAGAGTCTTTACTCGGGGAGGCTGAACAAAAGGGGATGGAAGGATCGTTTTGAGCGGTTGTTTTGGCGGGACAGGAAAAGCCGGACGAGCTGGATATGGTCGGTGAAAGTGTGGCTGGTTGTGATGGAGGAGAGCCGGGCACAGGTGTAGGAGAATTTGGGAAAAAAGTTGCTGAAAAGGGTGAAGAAGGATTAGGTGAGGAGGGGAGCGGGGAGGTGATGAGGGGTATTGGAGTGAAGGGGAAAGCGGGAAATTGACGCGGGTCAGGAGGGAGACAGTGAGGGTTGAAGGACGGGGAAGGAGACGAGCGGAGGCGAGACGGTGGGACATCAAACTGAGCCAAAGGGGCCAAATCTTTAAAGGAAAGGGAGGACTCGTAACTGGGAGAGCGGCGGGAGGATAAGGTACAGCCATTGGTGGAGGTAGGTGTGAGGGGAGTGGGGGGAGGAGTTGGCGTTGGGGTTGGAAATATAGCATTGGATGACTGAACGATGAAGGGCGCCATATTGCTTCCGGGAGTTAAGGGGATTATTACACAAACTAAGGGGCAGATAAAAGAAAAGAAGTGAAACACAACATAAGAAACATGCATGAAAAACATGATTGAGACAAAAGCACATGGAGGTGACTCTTGGTTTGTTAAGAGCTGCTATCAGCAGGGGATACTGCTAATAGGAGATGATGATGATGAGGAGGAAGAGGAGGAGGAGGCAGTCTGGTTTCACAGGGGAGGAGATTCTCTCATCTATCCAAGGAAGGCTCAGAGGAACTGGAGGAGAACTAGGAAAGCTGAACTAAATCTACAGAGAAAATCAGATTCTACAAGGATGCGCAATTTCATGTCAGATGTGACTGAAAACCATTGAAAGCAGTTTGCAGCATGCATGTAAAGAGTAGTTAAGCGGTAAAATTGGTTAAAATGGCAGACACCAATTACATAAAATATGTTTTTTAATCAGTTTACAAACCCTCCAGAATTTTGGGATCGCAAACTCTTCAATTTGTTGCAACTTTACATTTTCACCGCAACTTTGACCAATCTACCGCGACAACAGTCATGAGTAACGACGCAGTTTCGTTACGTTTACCATTCTGACTCCTCTCCGAGAGCCGTACTCATTTTTACATTTATACGCATTTTTCTTTAGAAATATATTCAGAATCTACTGTATGATTTGAATATATTCATATTAATCCGATACAGTTCAGATTCTTTAAAATTTATTAGTGAAATTATGAGATTGTTAAAAGCATACAGTTCTTCTAAAAGCAGAAGTTCTATCAAAAATGTTCAGATCATTATCATTGTATGTAGGATGTTTCAGTTTGGCCACTAGGTGGCGATCGCGCTATAGCTGTACACATTATTCCAGAAGAAGAAGAAAATATGAGCAAAAAAACTGTTTTAGACCACAAATGGTTACTTTAAAAAATATTTCCTTAAAAGAGTTTGGAAAATTCATACTTGTAAGTTTATAAAGACGTTTAATTAGTCATGAATGTATGTTCAGGTCGACTGAGCGTTAGCATTAGCCGTCCTATGGGAAATTCCATTAAACGTTAGCATCAAGCTAGCCGACTTTAGCTTTATGGGCTAAATCAATGTATATTTTTATGAATCGATTATTTATGTTGTGATATGTCACAATGAAAAGAGTTGGAATATGAAAATGCAAAGTTTATTTAATAAATAACATTTTTAGACAATTTTCGAAAAAATATATTTTAAAAACCATTGCAACTTTTCACAACTTTTCACTGCCGCGACATCAGGTGTTTTAGGCCGTAACGATCATAAATATCTGCCACGAAATCCTGGAGGGTCTGAATTTAGCGGTTAATCTATTGATTTTATTGAAAAACAATCAGAGCCAGTTGTTCAAAGCTCACATCTCACATTAGGTCTGCCACAAATCATGCAAGCACTGCAACATCAACAAAAACTGGTAGCAGGGAGAGGTAAGAGGTCAGCTAGAGAAGCTAAACTTTACCATCAGCCTGATCCCGGAAAACAGGGTTATCATCGGCAAAACATCTCGTGCCTGAAATGTTACCATAGTCAAATATTGGGCCCTCCAGTAAACTAACAATATCCATCCGATTGACTTTGGTCAGCACTGTGGTTAAGGCATCCGCTGCAAGAAGAAAGCAAAGACAGGATGTAAAATCAGTTTTGTGGTGTTGAATATTTAATTAAAAAAAAAAGGGAAATGGACATGTAGATTTATTAATAGACTTACTTGTGGCATTTTTCCCTTCTCGACCGACCCATTTCTTGAGTAACATGAAGCTCTGTGCTGTTAGAGAGTTAGGATTCTCAAGTCTTATGTGGTTGATCTCATCCACAGTAAAGTTCATCTCCCGAGCCAGCTCTAAAATATAAAAAGAAGCTTTCATGAATTGATAAAATAATTTTATTTCACTTTCTATACCATCAGTTTAAAATATTTACAAAACCGGATAAGTTTAGACATAACTTTTTTTTTTTTTTTACGTCATCCATTTTTTCTTATTTGATAAATCCAACTGTATTTGAAATTAATCATTTTTCAGTAAATTTATTGTTTTCACAATTCAAACTTAGCTTGTGGTCATGTTATGGGTAGCAGGACAGCCACATTTATGATCAGAAAAAAACGAACAAATTTAAAAGAAAGAGCTCACGGAAATAATTCTATATCAGAGTAGAAATGTGGAGATTTAGATTAGACCAAAACCCTCAAGTGATTTAAGATTTTCTTCTGTCTGAGGTGTCAATTAGTTTCACAAAGGCTTGACTCCCAGGTTAGCAAACCAGGTGAAAAAGATAATTAAAACAGCAGTGTACTGTGAATGTCACCTGTCCAGCTGAGTCCCAGGTGATCTGCAACAATAGCCATACGCAAATCAGTCCGCTCACAAGGACTTTGGGGACCTAAGCGGAGAGAAGAGAGTAAACGCATTAACACCATTTACATTTTTCATCCCTTGTATTTTAATGTAAGAGAAAAATAAAAACCCTAATATAGTTTCCATTTCTGGCCACTTGTTTTTATAGGAATTTTAAATTAATTTTTACCAAAATGCAGAAAATGATTGCAAGAGTAATTCAGCATTCCAATCAGTTAATGAACAATGCTTAAAGGGTAACCAAACACTAAATCAACTTCTGCCCCATTTTCGACAATTTAAAATTATAAACTTGTTTAATTCCTGAGATTATAGTCTAAAACCGTCTGTGTGCTGCCCCCTACTGGTTGAAACGATGTATCACCGCTTAATTTTGTGATTGGTCATTTGGTGTAAGTCCCACGTCATTTCAGAAGATTCACAACATTGTTCTGGTGCTCCACTTTAAAAGCCACGCCCATTTTTGAATCTGTAATGTCTGTCGTTAGCATGTTAGCTCATGCATGGATTGTAGGTGTTTTGCCTTTTGTAGTCAAAAATGTACAGACTTACACAACCTCTCAGTGGTCATGGAAGTTAGGCAACAGTGGTTTGGTGTGATTGACACTGAATCCAGAGATGGGATTTGCAATGAACAGTTTTATCTGGATTATTTGCTAAAGGCATTTTCCTTTATTAGCTTATTCTGCTAGCGTCTATTTACCACTCAGACACAGGTCCCCTTCGGAAAGGACTATGAACTTCCACAGAAAGTTCTGCAGAGACACTTTAATCGGTACCACTCTCCATATTGAAGACGCAAAGTGACTAAGTTAGCTTAAGCTAACCTCACTGTCAATAACAGATCCAAACTACACCTCCCCTACTCAGAACGCCCCTTTTCTTGAATTTTTTAAATTTGGGCTGAGAGTGGATTCAGCCTCCAACTTTATTGTTGTGTTACCTTTAAGCTTTTAAGATGGAATGCTCTTGCGTATTACAACAATAATTTGAATACTGCCATGATATAAGTCAGTGCAGGTATTTATCCAAGATGGCAAGAAAAGGACATTTTTTTACACGTTAAGCAATAATGGGTAACTTAAATGTTTCAACAGAGTAAGTGGTGTGTCAAGACTGTGATATGTATCTTCTAGGCAGGCAGTAACTGCATGAAAACTACACAAATGTAACAAAACTTAACAACAGACTCAATATTTCTCTAAATTCAGGGGTAGAAGTCTATGATAGACTAATGTCAACATGCAGGGACACATATAGGTGTGTGGGAAGTTTCTAGGACAGTTTTATGTAAAATTTGAGGGAATAATTGGCACAATAGGTCAGGAACCATGTTGAACAGGCATCCGGACAGGGGAGTTGTCAAACGGGCCACTGGTGGTGCCAGTGACACATCATTACTACAGACAGTACAGTACACGTTACATTAATGGTGAAAAATAAAATAAAAATAAAACAAATGACAGCTACTGTTCTGAAGACAAAATGGAAACACGCCACAGGCATTCCAGTCAATTCAGAAGACAATCACGACAAAGTCATGCAACTAAAAGTGAGCTCAAATATAGAGATATATTTTAAACATAGTGTGAAAGTTTTACAAACTAGGCTTGATCTCCGCGATGGGAGGCGTTCGAGACCCTGAGAGTCCCTGACTGCCCTCCTTCCCACCAGTCCGCCTACTCCTCCTGTTCCTCTCACTGCCGGAGGCCCTGTCCGTCGTCGCCACCTTTGCCCTTACGGACGCGGCCCCGGCCTCAGCCCTCGAACCTCTACCAGACCTGGATGAGCGGGAGGGCTGGGAGGGCTGGGAGGGCTGGGAAGGCTGGGAGGCGTCCGACAGAGAGGTGCTCCGGGAGGTGCTGTCTTCCTCCGACTGCTCTGTCTGCGTCTTTTTCTCCTCGTCTGACAGGCGGTCCACCAACTTTAGCGTCTCCCCACTAATGTCTTTAAAGTATTCAATGGTGCGCTTACAGATCTCACTAGGGTTCTCTTTTCTGTCCTGTCTACATGCTCCCTCAACTGTGACACTAGTAACTTGATTGCTGCCCTTAAATGGAAGTCTCGTTGGTAACTGAATAGCTCTTGTCTCTTTTTCCAATTTCCTCATTGGCTGTGAGGTACCCTGAACTGGAAGTGGTGAACAAGTTGTAGCAGCGGGACTATTCTTTTTTACATCCTTAATTGGGATTCTAGATCTGGGTGCTACTTTGGCAATGGCTGGCTCTCCTCTTTTTCTGACTTGAGCAGTTATTGCTTGTTTGGGTTTCTGTTTGCCAATAGCTGTCCCCTGGGTGTGAAATGACCACCCTGATGCTTTAACTGGAAGCCGTGACTTGGGTTGCTTCACCTCACTTTCTTTAACTGTTTCGTTTTTCTGCTCCTGTGCTAGTCTGCTGTGGTGAACTTCTACTTTCTCCTCTAAGTCCCTATAGCATGTTGTTTCTATCCGACTAGCTTTCTGAAGGGTGGGCTCGGATGAGGACTGTAAATTGAACACCACACTACCACATTGAATGTAGTTGGCCTGAACGCTGGAGGACTCAAGATTATTGTTGTTGTTAAAGTTTTCTAAGGGGTAATCTTTTTTGTCTTGCCGTGCCTCAGCATGACTACTGGACTTTTTCTCTGTACACTGAGCCTCCGTGCTAATGTATTCTGACACTACTTGACCCCCTGACATCTCAGCTTTACAATCAGTGACATCCCCTGAGTCTTTTTTCAGTGTTATGGAGGCAGCAATGCCCATCTTAATAGGAGTGCGTAATTTGGGATCAACCTTAGAGGCTGTGATTGTGCAAGAAGAAGCAGTCTCTGCTATGGCTTCACAGGCAGGAACATCAGTACCTGCATAGTCACTACCAGGTTGTATAGGACTGCATTTTGCTGTAGCTTCTGCTGTTGGTGTAGTGCTGCTGTCTAAGTTAGTATCTACAACCTGAATCTTCCCATCTACTGTGCATCTCTCCCCTGTTCTTGATTGAGAGGAAAGTACCCCCAGGATCTTGCCCCCTCGCCCCTTTTCCCCTGTTTTAGGGTCAGAGGAATGCTCACCAATCTGGAAAAACTGAAGCCTCTCTTCAACAAAGTCCCGCTTGCTCATGTCAATAGCACCACTGCGGGTCATCTCAAACATCTTTCCTTCGTGGAAAGGGAAGGGGTTAGGCTCACTAGTTGGTGTGCTCTCATCGGTTGGAGTTCGAGCAGGGGTTGTATCGGGTGTTGTTGCCTGTGATTTATCCTCCACCGATAAACTGAAGGGCTTTGGGTCCTCGTCTTTTGCTTTTGACTCAAAAACCCCCTCATTGTCAACCCCTTTTGTGGACCAGGGATCAAAGTCCAGTCCCTTGGTGGCAACCGTTTTAAAGGTTGAATTAAGTTCCTCTTCAAGCTGGTAGCCAAAATAGTTCTCTGCAAATCCTTGTCTATCTGGATGTCTTCCTTCAAGTGTATAATCTTTTTCAGCCCCATCGCTATTCTTGGAAGATTTACTGCTTTTTCCATTGTCCCCACCATCTTCACCTTTCTCCTCCTCTATCACTTCTAGCTTAGACTGACCGAATGAGCGGTCAGTCATTTTTCCATCATTGGACAGACTTGAAGTTTTTGGGTCCTCACTCAGTCCATCATCCTCATCTTGAAGATCATAGCCATCTAAAGAGTCTATTTCAGTTGCATCTGTGTCATGGGAGAATTCTGCTGTAGTTGCTATGGAACAGTCAGTGATTGATTGATCATTGCCGTTTGGTTCCAAGTCAGCATCATCCCCCTTCAAAACACCATTGACTCCAGAGTCATTGTTTCCATTTTTCTCAGATTTTTTATGTTTTGAGCGTTTCTCTCCTCCTTCTTCTTTTATTTTGAATGTATATTTCTTGACAGGAATGGGATGAAAGACTGATTCATCATCACTAGAGTCGCTGTTATCTGCTCCTGGGGGGATAGGAGATGGTGGCTGCACCCTAATGACTGGTTCAGATAAGAGGTGCCTATCATGCTCCTCTTGGAGATTTACCTCCATCATTTCAGTCTCTGCTTCTGAGGAACCCTGGGAGCCCTTTTTCTTAGGGTCAGACTGCTCTGCCTCTAAGGGGGGAGGTGGTGGAAACTCTATATAAGCAACTCTTTTTTCTCCTGACTTCCTTCTCTCTCCATCTTGATTTTTACTTCGAATTTCCGGAGAAGATGGCTTGGATTTTTCTTTAGAGGGCTCCTTGTAGATGAAGGTCTTCCCCTCTTCTTCTTCAGACTCCTCTGGAATGGGGCTTGGCATGCCAGTCATGAAACCTATCACAGAGTCTGGGGCTCTGGAGGTTAGACTCATTTCCTCCGAACTTGGAGTCTCAGGAGTAACAGGGCTTCGGCCAGAGCTGTCCATGAAAGTCACTTGTTCCAGAGTGTCATCTTCTGGACTTCCTTGAGGAGATGGAGACTGCTTTTGTTTGACAGTGTAAAATGCACCCCTAGTCTCATGGACTGTCCTACTCTCGTGGCTTACTATCTTTTTATATGTTCCTAGCTGCCCCGAGGCCTCCTCTTTTTCATACTGCTTTCCCACTTGAATGCTGACATACACAGGCAACGGTTTAATATCTTTGAAACCTTCAGTTATGACCACAGGTGTTACTTGACCCAAATACTCTACCTGGTCATCATCCACACCATTACACAACACATTAGACTGGCTTGTGTCTGGCGTAGATTTTCCGACTGATAAACCTCGAGTAGACTTATTGGATTCGGAGCTACTTTTGGACTGATTTCTAGCTGAAATAGCTGTGCGAGACCCAGATCTTTCGTGAGATTCATCTAACATTAAATACGGAGAGGATTTCTGTTTTTCTGGGAAATTAGACGACTTTTTTACAGGAAT
This sequence comes from Oryzias melastigma, assembly GCF_002922805.2. NCBI lineage: Eukaryota > Metazoa > Chordata > Actinopteri > Beloniformes > Adrianichthyidae > Oryzias > Oryzias melastigma. Next base: position 5,415,311 of record NC_050526.1, read on the forward strand.
TTGTGATTCCGAGTTTTTTTTTAGACTACTGTTGCAATTTGGACCTTCTCTGACCACATATTCTGTGTAGATTACTTTCTTAGCTGCTTCCTGTCTTTGCAAATCACTTCTATTGGAATCATTTGGCGAATCATGGATTGAAGAATGGGATAATTTGGGAGATTGAGGGTTATGATGCCCATACCTTTGGCCATCCCTAGTTTTGTACAAGTTTTCTTCCTGATTTTTCTCTTTTTCACTGGTTTCATGTTTGGGAGAAAATGTATTTGATTCATTGCCAATGCCCTTTCTCTGAGTTACTGGACTATCTGGAGTTTTTGAAACACTACCACCACCAAACATCTGATACACAGGTAGTTTAGTTTCCTGGAGTTTCCTAACTGGAAGGTTGGAATTTTGGCCACCCTGAGGACCCCTCTGTTGTCTTTGAGCCTCTTGCTCAAACTTCAGTCGCACTGCACTGACTTTGGATGATGACATTTGAGAAGGTTTAGGGTTATCACCAGCACTTCTCTGTGATGTATCCGCTCTTTGTTTTTGGGAATCTGCATCAGAAAACTGTAGCAATGCTCTACGTTCTGGGCTACTAGGTAAACTGGCACATTTTCTGTCACTTGAGGCAAACCTGTCTCGAAGTCTTTCTCTGTTCCATTCTTCCCCACTACATCCAGTCCTATATGGTGACCTCTCTGGGCTACTTTGTGTTGAACTGGGCCCTGATCGCGATTCCCTGAAGTCTGGCCTGCGAGATTTTTTTTCTGGAGATGACAGTTCGTCATTGAGTTGTTCTGTTTTATCCCTAAAGAACTGAGATACTTCACTCAGTTTCTCTTCTGCCTCTTTAACAGTCCTGTCAACTCTGTCCTCATACATTATTTGCCCTCCTTCGTTATTTTGAGTGTCATCGGACACACGCATCCAAACAGAATGCTTTGGACTACCAGGCTCAGATGAATACTGCAGAAGTGTCAATTTGTCAAAGTTATCATCAACATTGGCCAAGCGACCAGACTGGTCATAGGCATTTCTTGATGACCTAAAAACATACTCTGTTCTTGGTGCAGCCGACCTACCTTCACTATAACTGCTTCTGTCTGGTGAATGAAAGCGAGACCGATCTCTCAAATACTCTTCTGTGTCAGAATAGGAACGGTCAAGTTTCTCAGAAAGTAGCATTTTCTCAGCAAAATTGTAAGATTCTCCTCTAAGTTCTGATAATTCATCCTCGTTGAACTCTACAGATTGCTGGCTAAGAAGCTTTAATGTTTTGTAGGAATCATCTGCTATGAGTTGTGCTGAACTAGGGCGACTGTCTTCCTCCTGTGACATGGGTGTATTTACTCTGGAGGAGTCAAGAAAAACTGAGGGTGATTCTTCAGGCTCTTCGTCATCTTGCCTACTCCCTGGATAGAAAAACATTTCTTTTTCAGTGTGGTTTTTAGTTTCTCTGATAATAACTTCTGTTGGTTCTGTTTTATTGCCCTTTTCAATATGAACCTCAATTATACGTTCAACTTTTGGTTTGGAGTTGACATCCTCAAGAACTCTTTGTGAAATTTCCTCGTTGCTAGACCTGTGTTCAAATAGTCCAGCTAGCTCCCTGGAGGGGTCTTTGCCTGACTGAAAAGCCTTCATTATGTCATGAACAGACATAGTTTCTTCACATCTCTCTGATGCTGCCTCCTTTCCAGGTGGTTTGTGGTATACCATTCTGGTGGTGGTGGTGATGTGAGTTTCCTCTTTTACTCTCATTCCTTTTGGATCTTCATCTGGGCTGACCTTTACTGAACTGCATTTATTTTGGTCTCCAGCTGATGTAAATTGAGTCTGACTTTTAGAACCAGAATCAATATACTTGACAGAATGTGTGTCCTCCATGGCGGGCTGAGTTTTATCCTCTGGCTCATAGCTCCTGATGACATGGACAACCTCTGTCCTAGTTTCAGTGATCACTGGAGGAGCTGGCATATCTTGAAAAAGTGCCTTAGGGCCCATACCTTCTGCGCTTTGAGGAGCAGAAGGTGTCCTCTCACTCCTCGTCTCAAACCCACTGTCTGATAGGGGGCTTTTATCTTGTTCATGTGAGATATCATCAGGGGACTCCAGAACAGTGTCTGACCCAAAAAGTGCATCTGCTACTTTGCTGATTTCTCTGTCTGAAGGTGAAGACCGCATGTTTGTTGGAGGCATTTTCAGCTTATGTTCTTGAACTGCTATAGTGGGCTTTAAGACTCTTTTATGCTTCTCTTTTCCCTCCCCTTCTCTTCTGTCCTCATCAGTTTTATGCTTTCCTTCCGGCACTTTAGAGAATGTGCTGCTTCCTACTTCATTGACAAGGTAGTCCACTACTTTGGAGAGGCTGAAATCTGGTGAGGATTTTGTTCCAGTTTGGTGAACTACTGTCTCATATCTTGGTGGGTAGCTCCAGTTGCTTGGTGGCTGTTCAACTTGTATTTTTGAGAAGTGAATGTCATCTAATGAACCCCTTGATGGGGAAACTCTACCATCCTTCCCGACATCTTTAGTGAGGATTTCACTCACTTTTACTAAATCCTGTTTGACTTTCTCCACAATCCGATATGGTTCCTCGTCCTCTAGCTTACCCTCTTTGGGAGAATCAGACCGAAATCCTTTACTAGATGAAGAATTTGGATCTGTCTGTAAAATGGCGGACATTCTTATCAAATCCTCTTTCATTTCAGCAACATCCTTCAGAATCTCTTGGCTAGATGAGAGGGGTGACATATTCTTAGATTTAATACCGGCGGGTAAATGAGGAGCTTTGATGGGAGAAAGAGTTCTTGCAAAAGACGACTGAGCATTCACCTCAGACGGCACAGATTTCCTTGGGGAAAGTAGAGCAGCGGCTGATGAGGACACCTCTGGCAACTTTTTAAATTGTGACTCTGGCAGCACACTTATGACTGAATACACAGGAACAGTCATTGTGCTGGACGTTACAGCAGTGGTGGCATTAGGGGCAGATCTCAAAGGGGTATAAAGGGAACCGGAAGCTGATGACCTAATGGACTGATATGAGGAGGACGCAGAAGAGGACATAGACTTCAGGGTGCCATACCCTGCAGAACAAGAATTTAATGTTTTTTCAACCTCATCAAAGGCTGCGTTGACGCTTGTAGTTGCTGCATTGGTGGTTGCTTGTATTCTCTCCTGTAGACTGCTGGTGAGAAGAGGTGTTGGGGATGAAGACCGGTACTGTGTTGGTGACAAAGTTCCATTAATGAGCCCTGCAGCACTTGGGGGGTTATTGGATTTGAGGGGTGATGAAAGAGAAGAGAAAAGGTTTCTTGCGTTACCAGTGGCCTCTGAGGCAAAGGAGCGAACAGAGGAGAGACCGGGAACAGTTTTAATGGGTGAGGAGGAAGATGCTGTGCCACTAGAGCTTCCCAATACATTCTTGTAGGGCAATGGAGAGCTGAACATATTTAGGGAAGATTTGGGAGAGGTTGGTGGGGTCAGGCCAATGGATATTCTGTCAAGAACAGTGCTTCCTCCTCCAGAGGTAGTTATGGGGGAGATTCTAGCTGACAATGCTGCCAATCCTTTCATGGATACAGGATCTGGGGCACTCCTCCCTGGCGAGGCCAGGGGACTGGGGGTGACCTGAACAGGGTACTGGGACTGTTGGACTACAGTTTTAATAGGAGAAGAGATGGTTCTATATGATCGGATGGGGGACGCTGTGTCGCTAACTGACTTTACAGAAGAGGCAGGTGATCCAGGGATGTTGCTCTTGATGGGGGAGGCAGAGTTGATGGACCAGACAGACTTCAGTGGAGAGGCAGAAGGCGTGTTGGATGACGAACTGGAGAGGGAGCCAAATCCAGACTTGGTTTGGCCAGGGATGGCGACAGGAACAGGCGACCACGCCTGATAAGATCTCGTTGAAAAGACAGGTTTGTGAGGGTAGCTAGAAGGCTGTGTTCTCGGCGAGCTTCGATCAGTAGTTTCTTCAACAATAATTCAAATCAAAACAATAAGGAATTAAACATAAAATGAACATAAAAAAAATCAAATAAAATGTAAGAAACAGAAAGAGAAGTTTGTGTCAGTCAGAATTGGTATTATTCACAGCAGAAAGGCAAATATTTAAACATATCATGTAAGAAATACTCATTTTGCAGAGTGATGATGGCTAAATGACAAAATAACTCGATAGAAAATGGAGTGTGTATGGAAACAAAATGTATGTCAAATGGTATTGGTGACAACATAAAAGTAACTCATAACTGAAACAAAAATATAAGTGGATTCCATTGATTTTGGTTGTATTCAATAATCATTGCCTCCAAGCAACGGTATCCTGAACTACACAATTAAAAAAGTTTTTAGTTTTTAAATTGGTACTTTTCCCAATGCCAGATGACCCCTAGTTCAAACTAAAATTGAAAAATGTTTCGTTTTTTCATAACTTAATTACATGAGGTTGCACTTTACATGGCTGTGCAGCATGCCCTGCAATATACAGTTTCTTACTCATTTTTAAGAAGATTTAAGGTCTATCTGTCTTCATCAAGGGGAAACTGCAGGCACATGAAGTAAAGTGCAACCCGTCAGACAATATTAACACATAGTTATAAAGCCAATAAAAAAGTGCAAACAATTCGGAATGTTTATTAAACCCGACTGAAAACACTGTTCTGATAAATAAGCAGACAGACATGAATTTGGGGGGCCTCTACGGTAACAAGAGAGCACTTGAGACAGGGAGACAGTTTTCGACATGGGGTAGGTAAGCGAAGCAAAACACACAGGAAACCATGCAAATGTTTGATGAGGTTTGGTGGTCAGAACAAATAACAGGAAACCATGTTTTTATCGAGGACATATGATGTATGGGAAATAAATATGTGCACTGTGACTGAGCCACAAGTGGATTAGACTTCCACCCTCCCCGTGGCTCTACACAGGTTGAAAATTCATGGATGTATGTATGGATTGATGGATATAGCTCGGTTTTAGGCATTATAGTGAGAAAAATAACAACAATATACGTCAAAATAATAGAACTGAAGTAAAAGTGGACACTCACTCGCTGCTGGGTCGGTCAAATAGCTGTAGCGCTTACGTAAAGCTAAGGAGGCAAAGGTATGACGTCGTTCTGGCTTTTCAGTCTGAAAAAAAAACAACAAAAAAAAAGAAAATATGCTTTAACATAAAAATAAAAAAAATAATGTAGCTTGAAAATATTTAAATTAAATAATGTTAATTTTTTTAAAATTAATGGTAACTCCTGTAGAACACAGGAATACTTTTTTAGTGAATTTGTACATGCTGTTAGTAACAACACAAGAGGGCGCTGAAGATGAAGAACAAACTCTTCACTTGCTTCATGTGTCAAAGAATGAGTAAAGTTGAGCTTCCACTTAGGTCTAGTACGTCAAATAAATCCCCTTTTATCTGGAAGACACATTCCTCAGCTCATCATCAGATGTGGTGTCATGGTAACCTGATTAAATTACTCTAACAGAGTTTAAACTTTGGTTTGTAGCGAGACTCCAGTAGAAACAAAGTGATTGTCTAACCTTGAAGCAATATATGGTCATTTTCATCCTAGAGTTTAGCAATTTGGTGTTCAGCTACAAAATGCGTTGACAAATAATTGTAATACATTTGGTCTTTATTTTTTATTTGCATTTTACAGATCAATTACATTAAAAAAATAGTTTAGGCATGCAGTAGGAATTGTCACAAATCTTAAAGACAAAATTGAAAACCACCCTAATAACAGAAAAGAGTGGGAAGAAGTAGTTTTTTTTTGCTGAAAAAGACTCCTATGAGTTAGTAGCTAAGATGAAAATGTATGGGAAAGAAGAGTGATGAAAAAAAGCTGGGATGTGGCACAGCATCTGGCTACTTTGGACTTAGAACGGGGACAACAGTAAATAATTATTTGCTGTATGAAACAAAAGCCACTCATGCACTGTAGGGGTCATTTCAGCGATGCCCTAGTTGTGTTAAAGCAACGCAGTCAGCTACATTTCACTGACTCGTGTTCTGCACAGAGACAAAACATTTGCAGCGCACATATTTCTTCCAGCATTTGCAAACTAAGCAAAAAAAAAAAAAAAAAAAACATCGACAGAGAAGAAGCAGTTCCATGTGATGATGAAGAATCTGTTTACCTCATCATCAGGATCAGACTCCATATCCTGTGGTATTCCAAGATGCATTGCAGGAGAGGGGGGAGAGATGACACAATGGAGAGCAGGGGCGTTATAGTGAGCAAGGGCGGGAAATAAAACTCAGGGGATGAGAATGAAGCAGCAAAAACAACAAAAGGCATCAGAAAAAGTCTGTGGCATTAATCGAAAAATCAAACAAGCAAAACAACAAAAGCAGAAGCAAAAAAGGCAGTTTCTTGTGATCAATCAACACCACAACAAACATTAAAACAAATTTTTTTTTTCCCATCACTTTCAGTGAGCCATGCAACCAAAAAGGCGCAGTGTGCACATGTGGCACACTCGTATTGTGTTGGGTCTCATGGCAGAGGCTTTAATTTTAATTTAAAAATACCCAAGCCGACCGATTGACCTCTAATGACCTGAGTCAGGACATCATTGCTCTTGGTATGGCAACCTTATTTACATGTAGATGATATGACATGTTCCAAACTGATGGAAACTCTACGCGTCCTACCTTCTTGTGGGTTGGCAGTGTGATATTCAAATTGCATATGGCAGTCTGTGGAAGGCCTTTAGAGGTTTTGGGCTCGCTCAGGAAGGAAAGGCGGCCACACGGCTCCTGGCCCACATCTCTAACCTGTTGAGAGTGGCAAAACAGTTGAAACTGTGCACAAGACAATTGATATTTAAGTAAAAAATGCAAATGGAACTTTTATTTTTAGCAACAACTGCAAAATCAAGCAGATAAAAAGCATATCTATAACTGCAAAAAGTAAGGCTAGTGGTAAAATGTACGGATCACTAGCAACGGTTCAGCACGCACAAGTACCGCGGACCTCTACCATCCCCCGTTTTCTTACCACCATCCCCCGTTGTCCCACTACCATCCCTCGTTGTCCGTTCACAGGGACAACGGGGGATGGTGGAGGTCCCCCGTTTGCGTCAAATTCACGTACACCTTCTTTGCTTTAACAATAGTCAAAGTTGCTGCTTTACGTTTGTCCCAAAGTGTGTTAACCTAAAACTTGTGGAAGGAGCTTTCGTCAAAAACTTTGTTTTGTTTTTTTCCTTAGTTGGAAAAAACAACATAGTAGCCTAATTACTTATTATTACACATTAATTCACAAAAAAATGGTTTATTCAATTTTATGCAGACTATTTTACATCTGACATTGAAGCAATCCCAAAAGTAACCTTAGAGTGGGCTATGGAAGAAAAATTAAATATAAATGTGCAAATCAATGAAAAAATAAACTAAATTGAACTTAAAAACATTTGTGAACATAATAACTCAAAGATAACTCCCTTTCTCTCCCGAAACTTGGCATGGTTTGGCCTTTATCATGTTTATTTCTTGATCTCTTGTCTTACCAGTCTTTCTTTTCCTTTGCTTACCCTAGTGGCGGAATTGTGCATTGCAGTCATTTCTTTAAAGAATCATAACTTGTCACAGGAATCGGCCAGAAACTTTCTTTTTTTTCCTCCAACATCCTTATTTTTTTTTCTCTTCATGACTAAACCCGATTAAACCATTTGGCGGGCTCACAGGTCAATGTTTGACACTCCTGGTCTATAGGGACATGCGGTCATGAGACGGCAGTATGGCAAGCAAAAGGTATCAAAAATACCAGTGCCTCACCTGTACTGTTTTCTTTCAGACAATAATTACTATTTGAAATATTTAAATGTTCCCACAGTTAGTTTCAATAAAAAAATTAATACAAAAAAAAAATAACTATGAGTTTAATTTTAACCATTTTTATTTAAGATTTAATTTGGACGGGGTAGGATGTTGCATTTTAGGGGGTACTCTAGTATTTTCAAAACAATTTTCACTCAGTTTTTGGTAGATTTGGTCTTGAAACGTGTAAATATATTCATGAACTACAAGTTTTAGCATTTTGTTTGGGTTTAAACAAAGTTCAAAGCTGTTTTGCTTTAATGAATACTTTTTTAATGTTTTGATGTGTGAGTATTTATGCTTTGAAGTACTTTATATATGTTTGATCAAATATATGCTTTGAAGCTTTTCAAAACATTAATTTAACACTTTTATCTTGTCTTTTTTTCCTTTTTACTGATCCGAACCTTGACCCTAAAACCTTGACAGGATTTGAACAGTGAGATTTGTGATCCGTTACACCCCTAAGTAAGGTTAAAATGTAAAAAAATAAAGTACTCTACCTTTACGTTGAAGGGAAGTCTGTTTTCCTTGAATGAGTAAAAGTTAAAAACCAGCTGCTGTCCACTTTTGATGAGAGGTGACAGGTTGCCATAACAATCCACAAAGATAGGCTTCCCCTCCAGAACCTAAAAGTATCATTTGATCAAGAATGAATTATCACGGTATGAACCTTTTTTTATTGCACAAAAACACTAAAAGTATTCACCTCAATGTCTTTGCTTCGAGCCACTTCCTCAAAGTTCTCCTGCTGCTCCAGAGTTTTGTCCACCTTATCATCCGTCATGCAGAAGCAGCGCAGCCGTGCCTCGACGGCGTCGTTCATCTTGGCGAACACCACAAACTTGGCCAGGTATGGCACGCAGATCAGCTCCCGGTATAACTGAGACGCTAGACTCACCGTCTCAGGAATCTGGTGACAGTCTGCGAGCCAGAACCTGAGAAGAAAACATCCAAGCGGAGGATAAAATAAACACAAATGCTAAGCAATAAAAAATGTTTTATTGTGCTAACATCAACCATCAGAAGCTATTTTGTCAAAAGGGCGCTGGCAGACAAATGAAAGTATTTTAATTGCTGAGAACTTCACGGAGCTTTTCTAATGTCAAGCGGCACACTCGCCACATGATTTAAATCTAAGTTCATGACTTTGTGTACTAAAACCAATCAGCTGCTAAACTGTAGTTAGTTTAGCAGGAGGCCACAACAATCTACATTCATTAGCAGGCCTATCAGCCTTCACATAAAAAAACTCTTCTTTATTCTTCAAAAAAAAATGAAATATTTTAGGTCAAATTAATAAAGAAGGCATTAAATTGCATGCATTTTAACATTTATGAGTAAAGTTTTTTTAAAATGATCTACTAACTTCTTATTATATCTTGGTAGCATGCTGAAAGATTTTGAAAGACATGTAATATTACAAATGAAATAACTTTAATGAAAAAATGTGTTATATAGCCTATAATAACCTTGTCATAAGTATTATTTTAAGAGTAAAAATTTGCTTGATAAAAATGCAAAAAAATCACTAAATTAATTTAAAAAAATAATAAAACAGGAAAATCTATTTACTTAAGTTTTTTATTTAAAAAATTAAGATTTAAATTCAAAAATATATTTACTTTGAGTTAAAATATCATTAAAATTGTTTATATGCATTTTATTCGATGAATATTTTTCTAACTTTTGCACATTTTTATTTTATTAACTTTGATGTCACTGTGGCTAAAGAAAATTTCAATTAATATGAATTATTTAGATTTGCATTTTTTAAAAACATGTTTCAAAAAAGTGCCACACAATGTGTTCAGTCATGTGAAGGAAATACTTTAAAGTCTCACTCAAACTATATATTTTTTCTATTTTAAAATTGTTCCCAGTGATGTTTTAATTATGATGATGTAGTTTTTAAAAATCAAAAAGTCTATCGTTTTTTAAGACATATTTTCTGCAGAGCGGCGGGACCTCACTAGCAATTCGGCCCTTAATTGTGGGCCGGACTGTTGGCAAGGAAGTTAGCCCCCATTAATTTCCCATCATCCCTTTGTTTACACTCTCCCTCTACCTTATAGCACCTCACAAGCTAACATTAGCTTAGCAAAAAAAGTGGTTGTGTCCGAATTCCCCCTCAACTACTAAAAAACGATAAAGTGCGGGACTATATAGTGAGCTGAATTTTATAGGTAATTCGGACACAATGCTCATTACTTTTCTTTCGTTTTTCTAAACACCAGATATAATGTCACCGTTTTCACGAAGTGAAAATCGAATAAATACGAACATTTTTTTATGACTCCATTGTGTTCTGATGGTAAAAATGTGGATGGTTTATTCAAATATTACATTTAAACTCGGTTTTTTTTGTTCAGAATCATCCGACCGCAATGGATTGTGATTTATATCCTATTGCTAATCTAGTGAGCATCGATGGACGCTAGTTTTTCGCAAAGACTTCTGGGAAATTTCGAGTGCACTGGATTTTGGAATTAGTGAATTCGGACACAACTAGAAAATGGCGGACGCACTATATAGTGCCTTATATAGTGATGGGGGAGGGGTTCGGACACAACCAGTGAGTGACACTCCTCATCTGCATCATAAAGTACGCTGCTTTACTGAATTTAAAAAAAATTCTTGATGTTGAGAAATACTCCAATGTTCTTCAATAAATGTCCTAAAAAGCATGATCAGAAGTGTTTTTGAAGAGTATGGATCGGTAACGGACATTCTTTGGCTGTGGGGGATGGGTGGTGGGTCGAGGACGGGGGAGGTCTCAGATTTCGCATTTTCGCAGATAGTTTCGGTCCATACTCCCCCCGCCCCCAAATAAGAGGGTGGATTAGTGTTTTTGAACAAAGAAATCCTCAAAAACATAGTTTTATTCTTAAATTATCTTATATATGTCCTCCATAAATGCTACAAGATTGTGTTAAATAGACCAAAAAACACAATTTTCATTGGAGTGAGTCTTTAAAGCTTCTTGGGTTTAATGAAAAAAGTGTGTTTGTGCTTTTCTCACCTGGCCGACACATTTGTGGTGAAGGAGACACAGTCCGTGACAAAGGACAGCGGCGTGGTTCCTGTGATGTCCTCCCACTGCGCAGGAGACGTCCCTCCTGTATGAAACGAGGCCAAAAGATGAGCTCACTCCCTGGCTGAGTGTCCATTTCTTTTCCAATTGAACTTTTTTTTTTTAATAATCACTAAAATCCAGTGGTCACTCAAGTATAAAGTGTCAAAAACAAGAGCAATAAATCCAAGAATAGAATCTGATCCCCCTGAGATCAGCAGATCAGCTAGGATGGTGAAGTGCTGCAGTATTGTCATGCTCTAGTAATCTGTAGGTTTGCTTGCCTGTGATGCTGCAGAGCAGACGGAGGCAGGGGGCGGCGTCGCCCCGGTGGCCGCTGGGATGGCCCTCCGCCGATCGAGGCGGAACGGGGATCGTCATGGTGATGGGCTTGTGGAACTTTCTCCTCCTGGGCTCGACGGTGACGATGGGGCTGAAGGTGGCTCTGTTTCCCAGGACCGCCCTGACCAGGTCGTCTGGCACAGGCTGAGCCTAAGGAAAAGACAAACATGCCAACAAAACTGGTCGTGTTTGAACAAATCGTTCAGGTGAAAGCATCCACACCTGCAAGCCGACGCGGATCCTCTTAGTCAGAGCCCCCTGTGGGAAGGAGGCCTGGACCATGGGCACGGTGCTGCAGGACAGCACGCCTCCGTCGGGACCCATGTGGTTCGACTCCTGCTTGATTCTCGACACCACAGCAAAATACTGAGGGAAATCTCTGGTCACGATGCGGCAAATGCGCTTCTTTTCCAGCTCGGCGGGACTGTCCAGCTCTGTGAGAAGATTAACTTTAGTAATTGTCCTTGAAACAAGTTTGCTAACTCAAATATTCATTTTCAGCTTATTTTTGAGTATCTAATTTAATGAATAAAAATTCTGTTTCTGGTGTTTTTAATATGTTTTTGTGGCATTTTTCTCATGATGGAGGACATTTATAAAGAAAATAAAGATTAAAAATGGTGTTTCTGATTTTACTTTATTCAAATTGTTGTGAATCAGGAGTGGGGATGGGCGATATATCGGTATTTGCATTATTTGAGTTTACCTGAATCTGTTCAATATGAAAAAATCTACTGATATTGTTCTGATTGTATTCAGTATTGTATTTATTTTTGACATATTTGTTCCAAATAAATCCTTGGCACAGGAAAGCTTATGTTTATAGTCATAGTAACAGTTCTTACTGTTTTAAGTTACATTTTATTTTTCATTCCGATGCTTGTTGTTCCTAATATCCCTGGTAATGGAAAACTTATGGTTTACACTAATGTCAAATACTCAGTAAATGGTCTGAATGTTTCACATAAATTTACTAATTTTTAACGCGATACTGACTTATATGAGATCCCTTGTGTGAAAAGTACAATGTGAATTTTTAGTAAAAAAAACATAAAGAAAATCTAAACGTGGTGTTACGGTAGACAGATAAATATCGTATCGGCAAATATTGGGTATCGGCCACAGTTGCGGGGAAAATATCGGTTATTGAAAAAGTTATATCCACTCATCCCTAATAAGGAGAAGATGAAAAAAATGCAGTTTGAAAAAGCTTAGCTATTACATAAAATCTCCAATCAGCAGGTCAAATGCTCTCTGCTCTTGCAAACAAATATTCAAATATTGCTCGCCACTTTTGTCGCACCGCTAACGTTAGCTTGGAGTTGTAAGGCGCTCTAAGGTAGCGGTAAAGAGAGTAAACAAAGGGATGATGGGAAATCAGGGAAACTTCACTCCATGCCAACGTTCTTAAAGTTTTAAAAGTTGGCATTCTGCTAGCTTTTTGGAATATTTTAGCATTTACTAAGATTTTTTAGGCTGTTTTGAGTTTAACAAATTATATCAGCTACATGCAAACTGTTTAGGCTAATTTAGGCTATTTTTTAAGTTTATTTTGAAGTTTAGCTATTTTTCAGATACATGCTAGCTGTTTGGGTTACCTATTTTTTTTTTTTTTTAGTTTTTTAAGCTAATTTGGCATTTAGCTACGGTAATGTGTTAGCTGGCTATCAGTTTTAGCATCTTCAGCGGCCAAATTCAGCTTACAGCATTCACACTAGTATGATCACAGGTAATTATATATATCTAGTCTAGTTCATAATTATGTTAAAAAGTTACGGTTTTAAAAATTTAGTTTTAGTGTTTTCAATAATTGTTTATCCTATTTGACTCTAAGGTGTGTTTTGGATTTTGGCCCCTTGTGCGATTGAGTTTGACACTCCTGTGCTAATGAATCTTACTAAGTATGTTAATAAACCTTATTTGGCATAACATGCTAATAAATGTTATACTAACACTCTATAAACACATTAATAATGTGTTCATAAAGCTTGTTAAGGAATCTTAAAAATTCCAAAGTGTTACCAACAACTCTACCTTCATCCATGCCAGCGAGCAGCTCTGTGAGGTCTTCCGGTCTGGGATCAGACTGGTGCTCCTTCCATGTGTCTCCATTGTCACTCCTCAACACAATTAACTCCCTCTCTTTTCCTCGCATGGAACCAAAATGAGGAATCTCCACGATCACCGGACTGCAGAGAAACAGAGCAGTCTAGGTTATTTGCTTATAATATTTTGACTTTGGAGTCACTGCTTTTGTGAGTCACAACCGTACCCGAGGAACTGTGCACCAGCGGGCCCCACCTCCACCAGCCGGCTGACCAGCCCCTCCCCTTCCACCATGGGCGGGGGGTAGGCCAGCTTGTGCCTTTTAGCCAAGCGGCAGGTGATCCGTGTGGGCGCCGTGCACTTCCTGGGGGGAATGATGATGCGCATGCCGTTGTGGCGGCTGCCTCTCATGGAACCGCCGCGGGCGTCCACCATGAAGCTGACCAGGAACCTGCACGACCGTAAGAAGAGCCGTTTCAGAGGCGGCGAAGGCGGGGAGAGAAAGACGGACACACGAGAGGAAGACGGTTCCCATGCTGTGATCACTGTACACCCAAATAAAGAGGAAATCAAAAGATGAGAGATAAAGGATGCTTCAAGCTCTGAAACTTTGTAACTTCAGAATAAAACATTTGACGGCGTCTGAAACTAATAAAGAGAAGGAAGGTTTAGGGAGATTTTGGTCAAAGTTTCAGCCCCTCAAAGCAGCATTCAGTGATCAAAACTCTTGCCACAAATGTTTGTTAATGTGTCTCCTTTGGATGAAGATCCCTCTAATCTCATCACCTCTGTTACAAACTCACTTGTTTCTACAAGAGTTCCTGTAAAAATGTTGTAACGTCGAGTGTTAATGAAGGACTGTTCTAAAGCGTACAAATGAACCACCAGACCACACAGATGAGACGAGCACAGGATGGAGAGAGAGGAGACATTATGAGGAAGAGGAGGAGGGGAGGGGGGGCACAGGTGGAGTGTGAAAGACATCACTGCGGCATCATGGGAGTAAGCTGCAAGCTCCGTCATCACCTGGAGTCATACTGAGGGAGCGGGGAGTTGGAGCTGCAAAAAAATAACACATGGAGACAATGCGGGAGGCAAACCCCCAGAACCTGGTTTTAGTATCAACGCTTCAAATAGTGGGATCTGTAACTACTAAAGATGGGAGAAAGCTTCAAGAATTAAACACGGGAGGGGGGAGTAAAAATAACACACACCAAGGACAAGGTGATACCGAGAAAATGAAACTCAAAAGAAACAAAAATAGAATCTAAAAATAGAGCAATGACAGATCCCAAAAGGATATTTCTCAGCACAACGAGGAAAAATGTCTTTTATTCAAAGCATGCACATGACATGACTGTTGCATTTTATTGTTTTATTCAAGTAAAACCTGTTTTTTTTCTCAAAAATAGCAGAAATGTGTGTGGACTGAGCCTGTAGACTGGAGGCGAGAAGCTGTTTGGAGGATGACGTATGTTTTTCTCTGTAATGTTCACATCAGCTGCTTCTCATCTGCAAAGCCTCACTGGAGACTGTAGGAAATGGGTAGTGGAGTGTGGACATGCTGGTAAAAGTGCTTCAGGAGAGCTGATTGCTGTCTTACCCGGAGTGAATGGGGCTGGACACTGTGTTATGACTATGGTCCATCGTGTCTGGAGTCCAGCTGTATCGCCGCATACACTCAGAGCTGTAGTCTCTGGTGACAGCAAGGTGCTGGGGAGGAGTGAAGAAGAGAAGAAATAAATAAAAAGGAGTAAAAAAAAACTGTTCCTCCTGGTTTTTCCACAACTTTTATAACGATGCATGGATCAAAATGATCGGAACATACATGAAACAGACCAAAAACAAACAAGAACAACAATTTTATGTGCAAATTTCTTAAAGACACACTCCGATCATTATTTGATCTATTCTTAAAGTTTTTTTGTTTTTTTTTAACAGTTGTTACTTTTTTAGGCTAAATAAAAAAACCTGTGGCGTTTTATAGGAGATAGTTAGGGCAGAGCGGCAATAGTGTTCCCTGCATATTTGTGTTTCATTATACGCTGTTTCACTATTCGTGGTTTCACTAATATCGGCTTCAACATTCAGAGTTTCACTATTTGCAGTTTCACTATTCACGGTGTCACTGTTCACTGTTTCACTATTCGCGGTTTCAATATTCGCGGTTTAATTATTTGCTGTTTCACTATTGGCAGTTTCATTATTCGTGGTTTCACTATTCACTGTTTCATTATTCGCTGTTTCACTATTCGCGGTTTCAATATTTGCTGTTTCACTATTCGCGGTTTCATTATTCACGGTTTCATTATTTGCGGTTTCACTATTCGCGGTTTCACTTTTCGCGGTTTCACTATTCGCTGTTTCATTATTCGCTGTTTCATTATTTGCCGTTTCATTATTCGCTGTTTCATTATTCGCGGTTTCACTATTCGCTGTTTCATTATTCGCTGTTTCATTATTCGTGGTCTCACTATTCGCGGTTTCATTATTCGCCGTTTCACTATTCGCTGTTTCATTATTCGCCGTTTCATTATTCGCCGTTTCATTATTCGCTGTTTCATTATTCGCGGTTTCACTATTTGTCGTTTCACTATTCGCGGTTTCATTATTCGCGGTTTCACTATTCGCGGTTTCATTATTCGCGGTTTCACTATTCGCTGTTTCATTATTCGCTGTTTCACTATTCACTGTTTCACTATTCGCTGTTTCATTATTCGCTGTTTCACTATTCGCTGTTTCATTATTCGCTGTTTCATTATTCGCGGTTTCACTATTCGCGGTTTCACTATTCGCTGTTTCACTATTCGCTGTTTCATTATTCGCGGTTTCACTATTCGCTGTTTCATTATTCGCGGTTTCACTATTCGCTGTTTCATTATTCGCGGTTTCACTATTCGCTGTTTCACTATTCGCTGTTTCATTATTTGCTGTTTCACTATTCGCGGTTTCACTATTCGCGGTTTCACTATTCGCTGTTTCATTATTCGCGGTTTCACTATTCGCTGTTTCATTATTCGCGGTTTCACTATTCGCTGTTTCATTATTCGCTGTTTCACTATTCACTGTTTCATTATTCGTGGTTTTACTATTCGCGGTCTCACTATTCGCGGTTTCATTATTCGCGGTTTCACTATTTGCTGTTTCACTATTCACTGTTTCACTATTTACTGTTTCATTATTTGCTGTTTCATTATTCGCTGTTTCACTATTCACTGTTTCATTATTCGCTGTTTCATTATTCGCGGTTTCACTATTCGCTGTTTCATTATTCGCTGTTTCATTATTCGCTGTTTCACTATTCACTGTTTCATTATTCGTGGTTTTACTATTCGCGGTCTCACTATTCGCGGTTTCATTATTCGCGGTTTCACTATTTGCTGTTTCACTATTCACTGTTTCACTATTTGCTGTTTCATTATTCGCTGTTTCATTATTCGCGGTTTCACTATTCGCTGTTTCATTATTCGCTGTTTCACTATTCACTGTTTCTCTATTCGCGGTCTCACTATTCACGGTTTCATTATTCGCGGTTTCACTATTTGCGGTTTCATTATTCGCGGTTTCATTATTCGGTTGGGTTTTTTTCTTTTGTTCTGAATTTAAAAAAACTCTTGATGTTGCAGAATGTTTTTTAATAATTGTTTTACAAAGCGTGATCAGATGTGTTTTTGTTGACGCGTATGGATCGGTAATGGACACGCAAGGGTGGGGATGGGGAGTGGGACGGGGGAGGGAGGTCTCCGTATTCGCCAATTTCGGTTATTCGCAGATGTCTCCGGTCGCTAACCCCCGTGAATAAGAGGGGAATACTGTAGTTCATTAGAAATTTGCCTCTGAGTTGTGGACTATTGGCATGGAGCGACCCCGCCCCCCTTCCCCTCGGAGCAGTGGGCTTGCGGCCCACCCAATGTATTTTCTACGTGCAAATATGCCATTTTTTTAACCACTTTTTGTCATCTTGTCATGGTTTGCAACAATTTCAAAAATGTGATCCCTGATCAGAAAAACGCCACTAGAACATGTTAAAACACCATTTCCATCAGAGTGGGTCTTTAAATGTTTGTGAATCACAATGACAAGACAATATAGAAAACCCCAAATGAACTCAAATCACATAAAGATAGTGAGTTTTTTTAAGTGGAATGAAAATAAAAAACTGACAAAATCTTAAAACAAGTTGGACATCGATGTTTATACCTTGTTGAGTGGGTCTACCAGATAGGAAATGTCTTTACAGACGCTCTGGAGCTTTAAGGAGAAGAAAAGTCGTTGAAAACGGTTTTGGATTCTTTTCTTTGGCCCAAAGTAAGTTGTTTTTTTTAAATGAAAAATCTTGACTTTTAACAGCAGAACTGTGACTTCACTTAAGTCTAAACCCAAAAATTTTAAATTAGAGTCTAATTTAATAGACGGCCAAACACGGGTCTTATTGATAGTATCAGCAGAAATGTTAAAAAAATCAAATGGTGATTAAAATAAAATTGGTCAGATAAATGACAGATGATAAATACTGCTTTTGTTTGTGTTTATGCGTCTGAGCAGAATCCAACTGGGACTTTTAAAGCCCTTAAGTTTGAATAAACTACATCAAGATGCTGAGCACTAATAAATTTGGCTCCATTTCTGTATCATCTTTGGTTAACTCAACACTTAATCTGTGATCTGATGAAGAAACTGGGACATTTTTACAGACAAAAGACAAAGTACGACATTAAAAAAGCTTAAACCGCGGAGCATGACAGATAATAAATGAGCGAAATGTTGCCACCTACCGTGTCCTTCGTGGGGGCCAGAATCTCCTCGATCATCATACTGTCTCGAGCGTAGGAGCTCCGGTTGAGCGTGTTGGACCTATCCGAGCTGAAGGAGCGGAGGCTACAGGTTACCATGCAACCCGGCGCCACGGGCAACAACGAGTGACGGGCAAGGGCACACGGCATAAAACAAAAAGCAAGGAACACACGTTACTGCATGCAACCTCCAGGGAACCAGGTTTCTACTGACTGGACAGAGATCCAGTAATCAGAAGAGAAACAGAGAGAGGCGGAAGAGTCTGTAGTTAGACAAGGATAAGGTTATTCAGAGATGGAAATGAGAGCGAGGCCAGTTTGTTTGCATTGAGAGATAAAGGGAAAGAGTAGGGAGAGAAACGTGTCAAGTGTGCATCATGACTACACCTTTTATGGTGTGATCTGCCAAACCAGGAAAATAAGAGATGAGCCTCCTTTTGAATGCCTGATATGGATATGTTCTAATATTTTAGTCAAACGAGACTTTTGTATTTGAAATATTCTTTAAAATATCCTTACAGACTAGGGCTGGGGAAATGAAATCATTAATCAATCTGAATCTTAATAGATCAATAATCGATTCATAAAAATAGAGTAGATTTAGCACATAAGCTAAAGTCTGCTAGCTTGATGCTAACATTTAATAGAATTTCCCATAAGACGGCTAATGCTAACGCTTGGTCGATCTAAACATACTAAATTAACATTTTTATAAACTCACAGGGAGGAATTTTCCAAACTCTTGTAAGGAAATGATTTCTAATGTCTTCTTCTTCTGGAATAAAGTGTACTTCTGTACCACGATCGCCACCTAGTGGCCAAACTGAAACGCCCTCTAGGAGAAGCAGAACAATGTTTACAGTGTTAATGATCTGAACATTTCTGTTAGAACTTCTCCTTTTGATAATTCATATACGCTATTGACAATTTCATTATTTTGCAAATAAATTTACAGTATGTGAACTGTATCAGATTAATATAAATATTCAAAACATATAGTAGATTATTAATGCATTTCTAAACAAATATATATAAATGTGTAAACTCAAAATTAAATGGAATTGAAGAATCAAAAGAATCGAATTGTATCATTATAATCGATACCCAGCCCTAATACAGACTAAGAAACCTTTAATCTCAGATTAGGCCTGTTTCAGATATAGTCCAGAAAATTGAAAGCAAGCGTCTTGTGCCTGAAAGCTTGCTGCAGTCTTGCTTTATGACTGCGTACAGTGATGCGGACCTGTTTTGCAGCCTTAATGCAGTACTGTAGACTCTTCATGTCCTTTTTCTGTCCTGTTTTCTAATGATCGATCCTAAACATCTGCACAGGTTTCGGAATGTTAAATGTAAACAGCTGGGAATTATACATATGTTTTAAAAAGTTGATGACTTAAAAAGGGTTAAATGTCCAGGAATAAAGCTGATAACTGTATTCTCAGAGTGTGTGGCGCATGTGAGTTGATGCGCCATGTGCGAATGGGGGGAGGAGAGGGGGAGAAATTGCAGAGCTCAGCGTGTTTGAGTGGGCACACTATTCAGCACAGAGAGAGAAGCCCTTTATTCAGCAGTCTGCCTACCCCATTGAAGTTACCAAGCAACTCTGCGCCGACCGAATGGACCGGCTGGCATGACAGCGCCGACTTTCCCTCTCACCCCCGTTCCCCGTCCTCACCCGGACATTGTTTGTTCTTCTCGGCTCGCTCCTCTTTCGAATTCTGCACGTCCTCCTCTCCCACATTAATGTCCATCGCCTCCCCTTTATCTGAGTTATTTGCTGTTTGACTTTCAAGCCATTTTGTGCTATCGCTTAGGTTTCTGCTTTCTTATTACCCCATCCTTTTTTTAAATTCCACTTCCCCTTTCTGCGTATAGATGCGAGTGGATACACCAAAAAAGCTGTTGAAACTTGAGTCATTGTGCATGTGTGACTTCATCAGTTAAGATGAGGGATTTTCCATCTCTGCAAAACCATTGCTGGTCGATGCTACTCGTACTGGAACCACCAGCAAACAGACCGACTTATCAAAGCAATCGTCCCTGGAAGTTACACTGAAGATACGTTCACACCAGCCTCGGCAATGCGCGTTCAAGCAGCCACTTTCAATGAAAAGTCTGTACCAGGGGTCGGCAACCTTTAACAGTAAAAGAGCCATTTGGGCTTGTTTTCTACTGATCAAAACCTAGAAGGAGACTTATTTTAGCCTTTAAGAAATTTGGATTTGCACTCATAATCTTCTTTTTGTTTTTGTTTTTTTAATTGTGAATAATGTCTAATTTTTTGGCACAAACAAAAGCAAAATATATAAGAAAAAAGAAACTAGCATCTCTATTAATTAATTCAGCCAAAAATGTTAGCATGTTACTGAAATAAAAGCTAAACTCAAAATTAGCCTAAAACCCCCAGTAGATAACAAATTAGCTAAAAATATTAGAATATTGCTTAAGTATTAGCTAAACTCCAAATTAGCATAGAAACTAAGTAGAGGCCATATTTACCGAAAAAAAGTTAGCTTGTTGCTTAATTACTTGCTGAACTCCATAATAGCCTAAAGTTCCTCACTAAACTAAACTAGTCAAAAATGTTAGCATGTTGCTAAAATCGAAGCTAAATTCTAAATTATTAAAAAATATTTCAGTAGATAACAAATTAGCTGAAAACATCAGCATTTTATTAAAATATTAGCCAAACTCCAAATTTGCATAACATTCAACAGTAAACTAGATTAGTCAAAAATGTTTTGTTGCCAAAATATAAGCTAAAAATCTAAATTAGCCTAAAAATCCCAGTAAATAACAAACTAGCCAAAAACGTTAGCATGTTGCTAAAATAGAAGCTAAATTCTAAATTAGCCTAAAAACCCCAGTAGATAACAAACTAGCCAAAAACATTAGCATGTTGCTAAAATAGAAGCTAAATTCTAAATTAGCCTAAAAACCTCACTAGATAACAAATTAGCAAAAACGTTAGCATGTTGCTAAAATAGAAGCTAAAACTCTAAATTAGCCTAAAAACCCCCAGTAGATAACAAACCAGCCAAAAAACGTTAGCATGTTGCTCAAATAGAAGCTAAATTCTAAATTAGCCTAAAAACCTCACTAGATAACAAATTAGCCAAAAACGTTAGCATTTTGCTACAATAATAGGCAATCTGCAATTTTTTTGAAAATTATTATTATTTTATGTATCTTTAGCCAGAGAGCCACCATGGAGAGATAAAAGAGCCTCTACAGCCCCAGGTTGCAGACCCCTAGTCTATACCATAGGTGCCCAAAGTGGGGCCCGCCAAAGGTTATCTTTGAGTGTTTAGCTAAAACCAGTGCTTGTTTGTCATTGATTCTCTCTGGTATTCCAAAACCTCTATGGCGGTAATATACTTTTGACCTCCAGGTGGTGCTGTTAGCCCTTTCTTTACCTGAGGGTATGAATGAAACAACCCCCAGGTGAATCAGCCTTAGGCTTTATTTTGTGTTAGAAATTCCCAAGAGCCTTCAGGGTCACTTCCGATGCTTTTAACGGCCTTTTTAAGCTAGCCAAGACGGAGCGACAACAACCGTGGCAATTCATGGAAGTGCCAACTAATTGAAAATTGATCATGGCGGAGAAATTAACAATTGTGGATCGGAATTCTACAACATTGAGTCTTTCATATATCGGAATAGAGCTGTGAAAGAAAAAACCTGGAGCAAAATTTGCACCGCTACGACTTTTCTTCCAACTGTAGGTACGTGCGCTAGCATCGGGTAGCGACAGTCCAGTGTGAACACCGTTAGCTTAAAGCGCGTCCAGTTACCAGCGTTATGCGTTCTTGAACGCGCATGGTGTGAACGTATCATGAGTGGTGCAGCAAACATGAGAGATGAAAAGTTATCAGTACACAACACAAACTCAAAAAAAAGTCGGAATTGATGATTTAGCTTAGTAAAATAAAAAAAAGTGGAGTTATGATCCCACAATATGAGACAAAAAGTAATGTGATATATTTAATTAACTGGAAAAACAGCAGCGGCATGACAACAATGTAGTTTGGGTTGAATACTTTTATACTAGTAGGGTTTAGATCACAACTACTACTACTATTAATACTGTTATCTTACCTGATTCTAGGGCTACGGTTAGGGATAGGATACGAAGGAGCAAGAAAAAGAAGAAGAAAGCAGAAAAGTAAACTTAGAGCAAGCATTTAGGAGACATTCAAGTATAAGTTTTTGCAAATCTGAGACACAAATAATACATCATGCAGTGCTGTAATATCCAAAACAGAAAAGTACTAAGAAAAATCAAAAGACTATGAATGTCACATGAAAATCATCAAAAGTTCTTCTAAGAAGACATGTCAAAAATAGATCAAGATAGGCACTTTATGTAAAGGGTTATTTAAAATGCAGAAACAGCGGACCGTATAAAACACATTTCTGCTGTGTGCACACTTCAAACTGCTCAGTGAGATCAATATTTTATTATAATTTCAAAGGTCAAAGTGTGTTTTTTCTCTTTCTATTAAGAGTCTTCCAGTTTGGTGTGAACCAAACCAACTTGTTTACATGGAAACTGTGCATCTCACTCAGTATTTCCCTTGTTTGCTGTTCCCTGCTGATGTTAGCAGCTTCCTGTCACAGCTAGAGCTCTTGTTTTTGTCCATCCAGCCATCACGGTGCATCTGCCATCGCGGCTACAGTTTTCCACAACACATTTTTCCACTCTTTGCTAGTCGTTTCACTCAGAGAGGCCTGCTTTCGTCTCTACCTTGTGGAGCCCCCCCCCCCTTTTTGCAGTTTCCGCCTGGCTGTGAAAGGGGTCACCCAAAACGCTGAATCATTTTGTCAGGTTGAATCATTAGATGGCAACCTTCCAGCTACACTATCCTCTGTTTCTTTTTTCGTTGAGATGGGTGCTGATGGCACACATACGCCAAATTGGACATTAGCGCGGCCACGATTAGTCGACTAATCGACGACTAATCTACTATTAAAATAGTCGAAAGGCTAATTCAATAGTCGATTAGTCGTTACTTTATATTATATGGAGTCAGAATGTAGTAAAGTTAAAAGTCATACTGGCATTATGCTAGCTTTTTGGACAAAAAATACGTTTTTATGCTGTTTTGGAGTTTAGCTAATATTTCAGCTACATGCTAGCTATTTTGGCTAATTTATAATTTTTTCATGTTTTCAGGCTATTTTGCAGTTTAGCTAATATTTCAGCTGCATGTTAGCTATTTCGGGTAATTTAGTTTTTTTAAGCTGTTTGAAGTTTAGCTAATGTTTCAGCTGCATGATAGCTATTTTGGCTAATATGGGATTTTTTACGTTTTTCAGGCTATTTTGAAGTTTAGCTAATGTTTCAGCTGAATGCTAGCTATTTTGGCTAATTAAGGCTTTTTTTGTTTTAAGGGATTTTGGAGTTTAGCTAAACTTTCAGCTGCATGCCAACTATTTTGGTTAATTTATTTTTTTTTTTTTGCTTTTGTTTTTTAAGCTGTTTTGTAGTTTAGCAAATATTTTAGCTGCTTGCTAGCTATTTTGGCTAATTTAGATTTTTTTGTTTTTTAAGCTGTTTTGGAGTTTAGCAAATATTTCAGCTGCTTGCTAGCCGTTTTGGCTAACTTAGACTTTTTTCAGACTTTTTCAGTTTTCAGGCTATTTTGGCATTTGACTAATATTTTAGCAGGCTATCAGCTTCAGCGATTTCAGCGATCAACTTCAGTGTTTTTAGCAATCAATTTCAGCGTTTTTAGCTATCAGTACTAGCATCTTCAGTGGGAAAATTCAGCTTACAGCATTCCCACTAGCATTATTTTCAGTTAATCCTATATATCTAGTTTTTAGTTAATTTAAAGCTAATGATGGTTAAGATGTGTGCTTAACATCCAGTTAACATGACCCGATTAGTCGACTAATTGAGATAAATAATCGTTGATTAGTCAACTAATTGAGATAAATAATCATTGATTAGTCGACTATAACAATAATTGTATCAGCACTATTGGACATTTCATTAAATATGAGTTAAATGTTAGAATAATTTCACAAATTAGCACAGTGAGATTGAAGAAAAAAGTGTTTTTTTTTATCCACAGGTGCCTACCTGGCTGAGCGGGCCCCTATGCTGAAACCCATGTAGCCCTCATGGGGGAGGGAATCATCCCCCAGCTCTTTCAGGTCCTGGGGACGCAGGTATTTGTCCGTGTCACCGGTCATTGCATCCTCACCTGATGGGAGGAAATCACAGCATCCTCCAGTGAAACTGGAGGATGCTGGATGCGGCACACCAGCAAAACAAGAATTTTATTGGATCAATCAAAAGAGGCCTCATCAGGATCGGTCTGAAAAACCCAAAACATCACTGCAAATGTGTCCCACAACTTTTCAATAAACCAAAACAACAGCATCCAAAGATGCTGTTCTGATACAGGACATACATTCCATCACGTGTAACAACATTAATAGACTTTGCGGCATATCCAGTGCACTCCTTAAAATAAAACGCATCTCTCTCATCTGCACTCCCAAGTTAACAGCAGGCAGGAGCCCCGGCGCAGCACAGGATGAGGGGAGAAAAAAAAGTCGCGCACCGCACCTCGATCAGCGGACCGGTGGACGATGACACGCCGGTCAACGTAGCCGCCGGAGCGGCTGTAGTTCTTCCCCTTCTCCCGCATGTCCGGCTCTGAGCTGCCCTGCGACGCTCCGCTCCTTCACCGCAGCCCCTCCCCCTGCCTTCAGCAGCACTGCCGCACTCCCGATCAGACGCCACACCGACGTCAACGACCCACCGGTACGGCGAAGCGAGCGCTTCCGCTCTCGAATTTCAAAATAAAAGGAGGTCGGCGGGCGCGAAACGCGTTGAAACCACGTGACCGCGCTTCCCTGTCATTTCAAATGAATAACATGACGATACTAATATATCAAAAATAAAACAGTAAAATTAAATACATTTGCACAATAAATTAACTGTCTTTAGCACGTAGCTAGCCCTTCTTTACTTGCACTATTATTAAAAAATAACAACTAAATGAAATGGAATTGAAAAAGAAGAAAATGTCCACCCATAACATAAAACATCACAAACTTCTAAGATATTATGCTTTTACTTTGATAGTCACATTGACTTTCAAACTTCCTGCGCCACACGCTTCTACAATGCGATCACCAAAAAAAGCTTGTTTACTGCAAGAATCATTTTTAATCAAGAAAAATTAATTCAAACTCAGTAGATTAGATATAGACAGTTTATCTAATATAAAAATACAAGTAGTAGCTTACCAAATGAATAAATTAATCGGTGATTGTAACGCAATATAGTCAAAATATCCTTTTAATTATTGAAATCATCAGTACTGATAAATATTTTATATATTTAACTAAATTAGTAAATTACAAAAAGAAAATATATACAAATAAAAAGTAAAATTCCTTTTATCGCAGTCATGGTCAAACCAACCTTTTTCCTTTGCAGCCATAAGGATCCCAGTCTAGTAAAAACTTCCAGAATAATTTCTCCTTTAGATCCACAAATTTGTTTGGAATTGCATCAGAAATAAAAAAAGAAGTTTCTAAAAAGTAAAAATCCTTAAGAAAAAAGGAAAAAATATCCTCCCCTCTTCACTTCAAACCCTGAAATCCACTCAAACCGAGTTGCGCACTTGTAGCTGGCGCACACGTGCCTGCTGCCACCCAAAACTTCTCAAGTTTTGCTGCAAAAAAATGAGCTGAAACATTCCGAGGCATCTGACAAAGGTGATCAGAGTGGGGCTAATTCTCCAGCAGAAGGCTCAGCGAAAGCTCATCTCCTTGGATTTAGGAGAAAGTCAAAGATAGAGAGAGCGCGCAACAAACTGAGTCTGAGGAGGCGCAGTCAGCTGACAGCTCCTCTCAAATGCCTGGGAATCTCTCTGCAACAAACTCTCTCGCTCCTCTGCTGCCTCTTCCTCTAATCTTTGAGGCCCTTTTTGCTGTGTTGCAAACAATGAGGTAATCAGGCTTTGCTAAACTCTGACAACTCTTAAGCAATCTCTTTTACACAAGAATAAGGGAGCTAATGAGCACTTCAAGCGACAAGACATAGCTGCTTTCGTTGGATGCATGACAGCAGAGCTGATACTACAAGCTCATTTTGATCAAATCTGTGGACAGCATGAGCCACAAACACAACATCCACTCACAGCTGTGACCTGTTGGAGTAACTGCAACCTGCAGCTTAATAGGATTGGCCTCCCTCATGTGGGATTAAAGAAAGTTGTGGCAAGTCTTTACTCACTCCAAGCGCACACACACATACAGCTATCACATCCCATGAAAACAAAAGACTGTGAAGGCAGCAGCCGACTGAGGCCAGTCTGTTCTTTTTTGGTAATTATCAAGGTCACACTTCATAAACTCCCTGATAAACGATGAGCACAAACAGTTTATCGACGGCACACATGTCCACGAATCCTCATACGCTTATAATATCTAACAGGCAACTTTTATCTTGTCCACTATCACCTGATACGCGTGTTGTGTCTAACTGTATCCCTTGACAAAGACAAGCCCGTCTCCTAGGCAATGGCCCATGACCAACCTCATCAATTTTGCAAGCACGCCGGCCCTGTGGTTCCAAAACAAAGTGCAGATAGAAGACTAAAGTGGGCCGCCTTAATCAAGCATGGCTCTGCAGAGCTGCTACTGTTTTTAGTAGCAATACAGTGATCGTGTCAGTACTGACGCCTTACATTAGTTACAGAAAATAGTTTGCACGACAACATATTAGAATTCTGGCATGAGGAGAACCAGAGAACCAAAAAACTAGCTGCCATCTTTAGTTTTAATCCAAAACATTAGTGCTGTCAAAGATCAAAAAGTTGAATACTTTGTTTTCAATAAAGTTTCTAAGAAGAAGCAACCAAACAGTGAAGCTGGCGTGTCTGATCCTCCTCATTCCAAGTAGTAACTTTATCACAAGCATGTAATCCTAATAGCAGATTAATATACACATAGAAAATCAGTGTGAGTGAAAAACATGTTGCATACTCTACAAGGCATTAGAGCAGGGGTCTCAAACTGGCGGCCCGCGGGCCATTTACAGCCCCCAAGTCAATATTTTGCGGCCCCCCCCTTAATATGAAAGCTCAATGTCTACTAAGCAATATCTTCTGCATGTTCACATTTTTTTATGTTAGCTTTGTATTTGCTTTGTGATGTTTCAGCTTTATGCTTAAAACTTTGCAAGTGCTATTATTGTTAGATCTGGTCATCAGAAAAGTCCTGTTGTTTCACAATGTCGTGAGAAAAGTCCTTAGCAACAGTTGTTAGCATCGTTAGCACCTGTTGCTTCACAATATCGTCAGAAAAGTCCTTAGCAACAGTTGTTAGCATCGTTAGCATCTGTTGTTTCTCAATGTTGTCAGAAAAGTCCTTAGCAACAGTTTCCAGTGTCGTTAGCTCCTGCTGTTTCTCAATGTTGTCAGAAAAGCCCTTAGCAACAGTTGCTAGCATTGTTAGCTCCTGTTGTTTCACAATGTCGTCAGAAAAGTCCTTAGCAACAG
Organism: Oryzias melastigma; assembly: GCF_002922805.2. NCBI lineage: Eukaryota > Metazoa > Chordata > Actinopteri > Beloniformes > Adrianichthyidae > Oryzias > Oryzias melastigma. Next base: position 5,442,922 of record NC_050526.1, read on the forward strand.
TTGCTAGGGTCCTTAGCTCCTGCTGTTTCTCAATGTTGTCAGAAAAGCCCTTAGCAACAGTTGCTAGCATTGTTAGCTCCTGCTGTTTCTCAATGTTGTCAGAAAAGTCCTTAGCAACAGTTGCTATCGTCGTTAGCTCCTGTTGTTTCACAACGTCGTCAGAAAAGTCCTTAGCAACAGTTTCCAGTGTCGTTAGCTTCTGCTGTTACACAATGTCGTCAGAAAAGTCCTTGGCAACAGTTGCTAGCGTTGTTAGCTCCTGTTGTTTCACAACGTCGTCAGAAAAGTCCTTAGCAACTGTTGCTAGCATTGTTAGCTTCTGTTTTTTCACAATGTTGTGAGAAAAGTCCTTAGCAACAGTTGGTAGGGTTGTTAGCTCCTGTTGTTTCGCAATGTCGTGATAAAAGTATTTAGCAACAGTGGTAAGCGTCGTTAGCTCCTGTTGTTTCACAGTGTTGTGAGAAAAGTCCTTAGCTACAATTGCTAGCGTCAGCTCCTTTCGTTTCACAGTGTCATCATACAAGTCCTTAGCAACAGTCGGTAGTGTTGTTAGATCCTGTCGTTTCATAGTCTCATCAGAAAAGTCCTTAGCTACAATTGCTAGCGTTAGCTCCTGTCGTTTCACAGTGTCATCATACAAGTCCTTAGCAACAGTTGATAGTGTCGTTAGATCCTGTCGTTTCTCAGAAGATATTGCTTAGTAGTACATAGACATGAACACATTTTTTTAATAAACTTGTTCAGTAGACAAAGATAGTGGATGCAAAAACATATTTTTGGCACAAATTGAATCCCATACGGCCCAGCCTCATCCAGACTCCGCCTTCAGTTTGAGGACCCTGCATTGGAGGCTTTTGCAAGGGAAACTCTGACGTGTCAAAGAAAAGCAACCAAACAACAACACAGCAAGCATGGACTGGTGACAGATACCTTCATCTGAAAAAGACTCTTCTTTTAAAGTTTCTGGCACGTTAGCCCAAACTGTTTGATTTGGACACATATACAGTGAGACATGCACACTTTTAAAAATAAAAAAAATCATGCAAGGAACATTCAAACAGCAGCTGCAATCAGGATGTGTTCTTTTTACGGACCTTCATCGTCTGACATGTCGAGGAACTCGTTCATGGTTTCTGGGACGTTGATCTTGTATTTTTCTGATGGACGCTGTGAATATGAGAAAAAAGATAACATGTTATGCTCTGTTTGGTCACTTGGTTCAATGCAATGAATTATTATATTCTTCACAAGTTTTTATTGATCCTCTTTAATATTGTATTGCCAACTTGCTTTTGCTTTACTTTAAAACTCTCCCCACGAGGTGTAAAACAACACACAACAAAATAAACTCCTCTTTTCACACTCAGTTTTAAATAACCTTAAAGTGATAGAAAATAAAGGTCATTGTAAGATTTCTGGTTCAAGTTTAATCTACTTATTGAGAATTTATATACAGAAAAAGCTAAAAAAATGTATTTAGAATTTTTTTAATTCATTGAACACTTTTGCAAAAGTAAGGAGTCTTACTGAGGTCATCCCGCTTTCATCTGTCAGGGGCTTCAGTATGTCCACCACAGAGATGTACCCGAGGCGTCGTGCAATGGACTGGGCAGTGCTCCCAATCTGGACAAAATGGACAAAATTAATCACAGAACGGAACAGAAAATACAAAAATAATTGTTCTTGGTGCCCTGGTATAAGTGCCAACAACACTTACTACAGTGAGTTCATTGGGCGAGGCTCCGTATTGTAGTAGCAGGTTGACGATGTGACTGTGCCCCTGCTGAGCTGCTTGGTGAAGAGGAGTGTAACCATTCTGAACAAAGACACGAACACAAACGCTTAGATCTTAAACTGTACAAATACTCATTTCTTTACCATTTTTGGATCTCTTTGTGGGGTCATTTACCTTTGTTTTGCTGTTGACTTTGGCACCGTTCTCCAACAGGAAGTTTGCCATCTTTGAGTTGCCATAGTGACAAGCCACATGTAGTGGAGTGTAACCCATCTGCATGGAACACAGTGGATGAAGAGGGAGTTGTATGTCTAACCACACAAAAACTTAAAATGTGCATCAGTTGTAGCTTTATGGCCACGTTTTGGTCTGTATTGTAGTTGGGATCAATGTTGTAAATAATTGTCTCGTCAGCAGGAACGTGCAGCAAACAACCTTATGCTGGTAGGAGTCTCAGCTGCTACAGATTCGTGTCAGTGAACCTGGTCTGACTGTCTTTTATTTTGGCAGTACTGTTGGTGCTGCAGTAAGCCATGAAAAGTCTTATCAGTTAAAGTAACATCACAAAGACTAACATTTACAGTAAAGTCTGGGTGATTAGGTGTGCAACGAGCTGTAAAATAGCAATCAATAAATAGTTATTTTTGAGTGTGTTACTTTTGTTTGCAGGTTGACATCAGCCCCGTGGTTGAGAAGGACTTCTGCCACATTGACCCTGTCTTCCTGAGCTGCCAAGTGCAGTGGTGTAAGTCCGGTCTGTTGATGATGAGAGTACGCAAACACGCACACATACAGCATGAGCAGATTACAATCTGTTAAAAGAGTCTGTCGCAGACAAACGTTTTGCAGTACCTTATTGCACACAGTGACGTTAGCATTCTTGGCCAACAGCAGGGACACCAGGTCCACGCTGCCCTCCTGTGCTGCCAAGTGAATGGGGCTGATGCCTTGCCGCGTCACCGCATTGGCGTCGGCACCATATTCCAGCAGCGTCGTACCGATCTCCATTTGGTTCTTCTTGGCAGCAATGTGCAGAGGTGTGTAGCCATTCTGAGGCAGAGAAATCATAAGTTTGAGGGGGTTAGTTTTTGAACAAAGTGGCGTTGTATTGCCTGCAGGCGCTACCCATAACTCTTTGCACCCTCGCTGCTAACCTTTGACCCGACCTCCCGCCTAAAATGAATCTTCCTTTGTCAAATTGGTCAGATCACGATGTGACAAATTGGTCTAAAAAGACCCTTATTTTTCAAAATGACGGCTTTTCTGTTGGTTTTATCTCCATAGCAACCATTTTATGTTTTGGTCACCTGGCGATAACGAACAAATCGACATGAGTTTCAGAAGAATCGGCAAAAGTAAACTTTTGGATTTCCTTAGCAACAGAGGTTATTTGCTAACCACGCCCACATTCCTAACACGTTCATATCCCGTGTTATATTATTTGATTCAGCTTTAACCAGGGATCCATGCATTACATTTTCACAATATTCCATTAAAAAATGTGCAGGTTACAGGAGAACATCAATTTCGCAAGTTCGCCATGTCCACGCCATGTAAAATCTACAACTTCTAATTGCAACATTTTTTTGAGCATTTGGTTCCTAGTGATATTCAAGAAGTTAGGAGACAGTTCATGTAAACACCTAGATTGAGTTTTCATTTGTAGATGGTACTAATAGAGTTCTTTTTAAATATTCAAGATGGCGGCCTCTTCCCGAGGTCAAAGGTCAACGGAATTTCTGTGATGGTTGTAGACTTAAGCTGGTGGCAAGTGTGTGAAATTTCGTGAAAATTGCTTGAACAAATTACCTTTTCCCATATTGTGGGAAAACACGAAAATTGCCAAATCTTACATTTTGCCACAAAATGGCCGCCAAACCGTAGGTCGGGTGGCCATCACATAATAATTTCAAAACTTTCTTTGGATATCCCCAATACGTATGTATTGGTTTTATTAGTGGATTATAATTTTTTTCTTTTTCTGAAGATTTTTGCTCCATTCGTCTATTTTTGCAATTTCGCTTGCTATGATGTCATCGTTATTTTGGTTAAGGTCAAAATTTCATTTTCACCGGGTACTATTTGGTAGGAGTCAAATTTTTTTATCAAAGGCGCAGATTTTTTTTTCCATATTAGAAAACAATATAGTAATAAATGGCAATTTTTTTCCCAATTTGACATGAGAAAAAGGTTGATTTTCAATAATAATGTTATTATTTCTCCAACAGGTCACATCAGGAGACCCTTTTCTTCAACTGGAAACACAAAACGACAGATGGAAAGACCTTATTGGTTTGCCCACTTTGGCAAACCAATTAAACATAAATTGTAATTTAAAAAATAAAGAAAATAAGTGATATTTTGTACACAAATCCACATCTTCCCAGCGTCCCAACTTTCTTTGAAATCTGAGATTTATTGCACACATGGAAGGCCAAACTCAGAAATATTCTGCAGTCTGTAAATGAAGAAATCCCACATTTGCTCTGATTTATGACCCAACATTGAGACAAAACACAGTTTGCATTGAAAATATCTTTAAACAACTCCTTGAGTACTGGTACATGCAATCTGAACCCTTTCCAAAAACAGACAAATTAGAGATAACTTTAGAGCAATGCCAGATGAGAAAACAGTTTTATTGAGGCGCAGATTTGAAGAAATAGATAGGAAAACTGGAGGAAAGAAAGCTTTTTTTTAATCCCCTTAGCATTTTAGCTAATTCCAGATGTTTGATAGATCAGTCCAACATAAGACGAAATGCAATTATGAGGTAAACAGATAAACATGAAATGCAACATCTCACAAGAAAATAAAAAAAATCAAGAGAAACCACAGTCAAATGGGAGGTAATGGATGAGGTTAAAGATCTACACACGAACACAAGAGCGTGACACACAAGTCGGCTGCTACCGACCCACAGCGGCCGCGTCAGCGTGTGAGTCTGTGGGTGTGATATTGTACCTTGGCGGCAGCATGTGGAGAAGCTCCCTGATCCAGCAGGAGGAGTGCCACTCTCTGGTTATCGTAGTGAGCGGCTACATGCAGTGGAGTTAGCCCACTCTGAAACACCCCCCCAAAAAACAAACACACACACGCACACATGCAGCAGAAACACATTCACACAAAAAGCATGCAACACAACAGCAGATTAGAAGATCAACACAATGACGAAAAAAGGAATAAATGGTGAGGAGACATCTTTAGGAATGAATAAAACTTAACAAAATAATTAAGAACATTTAACAAGTAGAAGAAGATCATGCTAGTTTGAGGATTTTTACTTTGATTGCTTTAGAAACTGAACGAATGTCCTTTAATGGAATGGTAAATGAAGAAAAAACACATTTTAGGTTTAGTACAAAGCAGCATGACATCACGTCACTGAAGCAGGATGTAAGTAAAGGCTCAAAGCACCACATAAATGTCGCAATACTTTATTTTGGTGTCGATTTAACCCCAACATCAAAACATTTTAAAGACTTTTTTCAAACCCTTTTATGAAATCTACAAACAAAAAGCAATAAAATGTTAAAATAAATAGCAATAATTATGATAAATTGGGTGAATTGCTAAGTTTTTTACTGTTGCTAATGTTTTCAAAAGTAATAATTAAACAAAATAACAGTTTCAAGGCAGATTTTTTTCCTCACTGTATCTACAATCTCTGAAGAGGAGCTTTCAAATCAAAGCAAAAATAAAAGTTTTCCATCTCTGCTTTAACAGCACGTGGAGATTTGGGTCATTAAACTGCAATAAGAGCCTTTCTGTGTCTGACAGCAGAGCTGATCTGAGCACGACACATCCGTGCTGTGTGGAAGCTTCATTATCATACCTGCCCGCCATTATGCTAAACACTCTCAG
>NC_050526.1:5449390-5451174 GCF_002922805.2 Oryzias melastigma
TTTGGGTCATTAAACTGCAATAAGAGCCTTTCTGTGTCTGACAGCCGAGCTGATCTGAGCATGACACATGGTGCTGTGTGGAAGCTTCATTATCATACCTGCCTGCCATTATGCTAAACACTCTCAGATGGAAGCACTAATGCCAGAAGGCCTGTGCCGAAAAAAAAGTGATCCAAATGTGTCTGGATGTTTATCAGAGGAGAAAATACATTCTTTCATTTGCTGGCTGGGCTTTTTTTGGAAGCAGAGAAGACGCTCTTTAAAAAAATGACTCCAACTAGTTTTAGGTCATGAAAGCAAAACTCCAAAATGAATAAGAACATCTGAAAAATACTGTATTATAGTTTAAAAAAATGATTTTAAAAATAATGTAATGGATTTTAGAACACTTTGGATGTTGTTGCTCCTCCCTCATGTTTTCCAACATCTGATAGTATTCTTCAGTGTTCCAGGTGACGTTTCAGACTCACCTTTCCAGCAGGATCTGCTGGAGCTCCCTTCTGCAGGAGCAAACTGGCCACCTCCATCTTGCCATACTTTGCAGCCACGTGCAGTGGAGTAAACCCTTTCTGTTGGACACAAATAAACTCAAATTAAATACAAAACTGAGACCTTTTTACACAAACGCTTTTATCTATTTATTATATTAAAGTTTTAAAATTCACAGATAATTCATGTTATGCATCTATTAACAGATCAATGTTGCTCAAAGGGAACTGGAGCAATTAGATGGTGTCAGTCCCAGCTTGCTTGAAGATATTTAAACATGTTTCCTCATATTTCACAAAAGAATGTGGGTCTCTGACAGATTCCCATTTGCTCTGAACCACATGACCTCATTTTTTGCCACTAGTTACAGTCAGCGTTCACGTGACTTCTGCAGAAAAGACAGTTCAAGACCAGATGGGTAGTCTAATAATAATTTAAATGTGGTTTATAAATGTCAAAAAACTGCATTCCCACTTTGAAGTGACGTAATTCCCTTTACCAGCTGATTCAAATAGTGAAAAAAGAAAGCTGTGTGTGTGTTAGAGAGAAAGACAGCACCGTGGGGTTTACCCTACATTCATCTTCTCTGCTAACAGAGGTGACCTTTAAAGAAAGCCTCCAGCTACACGCCGCACACGTGCACAAAGTACCATCAATTATGGTGCAGGGCTCTGTTTCACCTTGACTTTTGCAATTACTCCGATGTGCAACAATTACCACCCAAAGATTATCATGGAGCTTTGAAAGTTTACTAATCGTATGAAAGAACAACAGCAAGAATTTAGTCTGAAATTTCAAGTGCAGAAAATTCACTTTTTTGTTGTTTTGGTGTAATCCATGTGTCAAAGTCAAGGCCCGATGTTATCTTGAGCTTATTTCTACCTTTTGACAAAATATATATTTTTTGGAGACTAAATTATTGAATATTGAAGTTATTTAAGTTGATCTATTCTGGAATTATATTCCTTCTTTTTTATTATTCATAATTATGCTAAAAAGTTAAAATTTTAATGTTTAAAAAATTGGCATTCTTCTAGTTTTTGGACTATTGTGGCATTTACTATGATTTTTAAATTGTTTTGGAGTTTAGCCAATATTTCAGCTGCATGCTAGCTGTTTAGGCTAATTTAGCATTTTCTTTTTAGTTCTTTAGGATGTTTTGAGGTTTAGCATTTTTTTCAGCTACATGCTAGCTGTTTTGGCAAATGAAAGCTTTTTTTGTCCATTTTGGAGTTGCACTTTTATTTACATGCTACCTGTTCTGGTTAATTTAAGCGTTTTTCAGCTTTTAAGGC
>NC_050526.1:5451254-5455751 GCF_002922805.2 Oryzias melastigma
GCTAGCTGTTTAGGCTAATTTAGCATTTTCTTTTTAGTTCTTTAGGATTTTTTGAGGTTTAGCATTTTTTTCAGCTACATGCTAGCTTTTTTAGCTCACCTAAGTTGTTTTTTTTAATTTTTTATGCTAATTTAGGATGCTGCTAAAATTTTAGCTGGCTATCAACTTTAGCAGTTAAGCTAACAGCTTCAGTGTTTTTAGTCATCAATTTCAGCATCTTCAGCTATCAGCACTAGCATCTACAGCGGCCAAATTCAGCTAACAGCATTCACACTAGCATTATCTCAGGTGATGCTTTATAGCTAGTTCATAATTATGTTAAAAAGTTACAGTTTTAAAGTTTAAAAAAATAGTTTTAGAGTGTTCAATAAATGTTTATCCTGTTTGGCCTGTAACCTCAGGTGTATTTTGGATTTTGGACCCTTGTGTGATTGAGTTTGACACCACTGGTGTAATCTATATTTCCAAACAAACTCCCTTTAGCTTCAAAAGGACGTCCTCTTGTGGACAAGTCTAGTACTGAAATAAATTAGTGTGAGATGTTGGATTTAGAATTTGTTTTTTGTTTGTGATGTGAATTTTCCTCTAGTTACTAGCCTTGGTGGAAGATGAGAGTGATGCTCCGTTCTCCAACAGCATGGTAGCCACATCTTGGTGCCCCTCGCGGGCGGCCAGATGCAGCGGGGTGTAGCCAGATGTGGTGGCGGCGTTGGCTGAGGCGCCGCAGTGCAGCAGCTGTTGGACAATGTCAATTTTTCCCAGCCGACTGGAGATGTGCAACGCTGTCTGGTCGTCCTGCAGAGGAGAAGGAGAAGGTGACTTCTGGACCCGCATCAGGTCAGTTCTCGTGACGCTCACTGTTCCCACCTTAGACTTGGTGTCCACCTTGGCTCCGTTCTTCAGCAGGTATCGGACCACGTCTGCCTGGCCGGCCCTGGCAGCCATGTGGAGAGCCGTCTCCCCTCGCTGGAGGACACAGACTCTTGTCAGCGGTGCAAAGCCACAACGTTTGAAAAAAAACATGAAGATTTGGTGATAAACTTACAACATTGGTGGTATTGGGTGATGCTCCGTGGTGTATCAGTGCATTAACAATGTTTTCGTGGCCCATAAAAGCTGCCACGTGAATTGGTGTCAGGCCAGACTGTATGAATATAAAATAAAATTAGTGGATTTTCTCTGTTTAAACTGACATTAAGTAAAAAGAAAATGACAAATGTTAATGTTTTAAATTGGAAAGCTCAGAAATTCTGGTTTACAGCAACAACTTTAGACAAAACAGGAAGTGAACAAAGTCCCGCTCACCTCAGTCACCGCCTGGAGGGATGCACCATGTTTGAGCAGCAGCTCCATCACTCGGACTCTGTTCTTCTTACAGGCAATATGAAGCGGAGTGAAACCATTCTGCCCAAAAGAAAAGAAGAAAAACGGTTAAAACTTTTATATATTCTGTGGTTTTGAGCAAGAAGTGAATGTCTGATGTCTGATTTGTGTGACTGCTGTAAATGTAATGTTAGCTAATATTTAAGCTACAAGCTAGCGATTTTGGCTAATTTAGGCTGTTTTTATTCTTTTAGGCTATTTTGCAGTTTAGCTAATATTTCAACTACATGCTAGCTATATTGGCTAACATAGGCTTTTTTGTTTTTAAGGCTATTTTTTTAGTTTAGCTAGCATTTCAGCTACATGATAGCTATTTTGGCTAATTTGGGTTTTTTTCATTTTTTTAAGGCTGTTTTGGAGTTTAGCTAATGTTTAAGTTACAGGCTAGCTGTTTTGGCTAATTTAGGGTTTTATCTTTTTTCAGACTATTTTGGAGTTTAGCTAATATTTCAGCTACATGGTAGTTATATAGGCTAATTTAAACTTTTAAAATTTTTTAAGGCTGTTTTGAAGTTTAGCTAATGTTTAAGCTACATGCTAGCTATTTTGGCTAATTTAAACTTTTTTAATTTTTTAAGGCTGTTTTGGAGTTTAGCTAATATTTCAGCTACATGCTAACTATTTTGGCTAATTAAGGCTTTTTTTCATTTTTTTCCGCTAATTTGGCATTTAGCCAAAATTTTAGCCAACAATCAACTTCAGAATTTTCCGCTATCAGCTTCAACCTTTTTAGCCACCAATTTTAGCATCTTCAGCGATCAGCACTAGCGTCTTCAGCGGCCAAATTCAGCTTACAGCATTCACACTAGCATTATCGTAGGTAATGCTATATATCTAATAATTGAGTTGTGCTTCAAAAACTGAGCAGTAAAAGAAGAATTAGAATAAAAATCAAACTTTATTAACAGTAAAAGTGCTCTAGGGGGAAAAGTGGCAGAAAATTGACTTTCGAATCACTTTGTAAAAAAAGATCAATAAAAATATACAAAAATTTTTTGCATATTAAGAAAAACAGCATATTTAGTTAACTATCAGTTTTAAAATGTTATCTTCATATATATATATATATATATATATAAATATATAAAATCACAGTTTTATTGGTTAGACACATCTCCCATGTCGTTAGTAATGCTCTTTAGTCCCTACCAGAGCTTTTGCGTTGGGGTTGGCCTTCTTGTCCACGATCAGCTTGGCCACCTTGTAGTGGCCGCAGTGTGCCGCCACATGCAGCGCCGTCAGGTAGTCGTTGGTGACGTCGTCCACGGGCACGTCATGCTGGAGCAGGAGCTGCACGCAGTTCAGGTGGTCCCCCTGGGTGGCCATGTGGAGCGGCGACAGGCCGTTCTACGAGGACACGGAGAGAGAGGGAAAGACAGAGAGACAGAGAAAGGGAGAAAAGGAAAGAGCCAGAAAAAGAGAAAGACCAACACACACACGCAGACGGACACATAGACAAGTGGACAGACACAGACAGTGAAAGTTAGGGGCGGGGCTTTGTGCTGAACGGAAAGACTGCGAAGAAAGTTACTGAGAAGGTTACAGAAGCATTGTTATAACGAAGTCATTACAACAATGTCTAGGCGTTACACTGGACGTCCTGTGAGGTCAAACTCTGCAGGGCTACGCAGTGAAGACAGGCTGCTCTGGAGAGGTCGCACAGACGTTATGAGGGCAATGCGACAACACTACAGCAACATCGGATTGAATAACATATTTTAAATAGTCCTCTGTGGTTACAAGACATATTTCACACAGACAAATATTTCAGAGTCTTATCACCACGGGTTACTATAAAAAATATGATTTTTTTCGTCTAGTCTCAAACATTTGTTGTTATTCATAACAAGTTGTCTTCCAGGTAGCTACCTTGGTCTTGGACAGGATTGGAGCTCCTCGATCCAGAAGGATTTCTACCACCTGTTCTTGACCACTCCGAGCCCCACAGTGAAGAGGAGTCAGACCATCCTGGAAAACAAACAAACAAAACAACAAAAAACAGTCTTAGTTACTAAAAACATGAGAAATATGCAAATTAGGGAAGGGAAACTGTTAAAATAATTAACTAATTAATCGCAAACACGGCAAAACATTAATAGCGATTAATTATTATTATTCTTTTTGTATTTGCCAATAATCTGCAAATATCACTCACAGAATTGTACATTTAGAACGTTAATTTTTAACCCTTTGGAGCCTATAGGGCCTAAAACTCTGTTTTTGTCTACTTTACGTCTCTATTTTCAATTTAAAAGACTACCTGATTGCTTATTTGGTATTATTTTAATCAGCAGAATCATACCTATTTAACACTATTTTGATTTTGTCGTTCTTTCATGTTGTTTTCACACACTAGATAAAAAATCGTGCAAAAACAGAAAATTCTGTCCGGAAAGATGTGAATCATTTTCAATTTTTACAATATAAAATTAAAGTTTTAGGTTCAATTAAAAAAATAAGAAGAATTAAATTTTGTCAACAAACTAATTGAGATGATTTTTCATGAAAATGCAAAAAAAAAAAAAAAAAAATTAGGTGAAATTTACATATTCCTTGGGCCACATATATGATTTTGCAATTGTTTAAGCAACAGTTTCATTGATCAATTTTGAGTATTTCAAGCATAAATTGTGGAAAATATAAAACAAAAAAAATCACATATTTTTCAAACTGCAGAATTATTAAAATACATTGATAATAAACATAAAAATAATAAACAAGCAAATAAAACATAGACACATTTAAGTCACAGCTGATTTATTAATGATAGTAATTATTGACTAAAGTCAAGCAGAGTTTGATTGATTGCTTGAAAAGGAGTCAGAAGAAGCAAATTTATATAACCCCACCACTACACAGGTATTTCATTTTATACTTCTGCATAGTTTTGGTAATCGATTCGGATCAGATCAAGTGTACATTTTTTTTAAGTAACAAAGTTGAGTGCTTATTGATTATTAATTAACCTCTGAAAATATTCCTTCATGATTTCAATAAACATAAATCACACATCATGAATGAATGAAGCTATTTTTATATAATATATAACTTGTATATAATTACGTAAAACTCACATTTTACGTCAACAGTAGTTATATGCATATACAATTCCCT
>NC_050526.1:5455834-5467916 GCF_002922805.2 Oryzias melastigma
TGGACAGATTAAGAGCAAAAAGTAACAAAAATCAAGATAAGAATGCAATGAAACAAATAAAACAATTTACAGAGTATTCAAAGCCATTCTAAAAAGGTTTGTTTTTAGTTGAAAAAACCTGTTAAAGTGTGATATTAGTGTGAAACTGGGGGTCGGTAATTGAAAAAGCCTGATCACTCCAGTGTTGATCTTGTGAAGCAAATATTGGTTGGCAGACCTTAAAACTTAAGACAGGCAGACAGGTAAACCCTCAGTTAGGTAAACTGACAGAAAAGCAAACAGTAAAAGCTGAAACTGAATTCTAAAATGAGCAGGGAGTCAGAGACGTGAACAGAGTCCTGGAGTTTGTACCTATAAGTATTCACAAACTGCATATGTGTAACAACAGCTTCACATTTCAGAGGTCCCACCTTCGTTTTGGCTTCAATTTTGGCCCCTCTGTCCAGTAGCAGCTTGACCATGTTACTGTTCCCCCTTTTCGCTGCAACGTGAAGCGGCGTGATGTCATTCTGAAAGGAGAAACACGAAACCTTGAGTATTTTTTTTCTAAATTAGTTATTTCCTAAGAGCTTTGCCCCATTTAAGCACTCTTAGTAAACTGAAAACATATTTTTAAAAATATTGATTGTGTGTATTACTCCCCGAGGTACGGAACCCCTAAAGGGACATTGAAAAAAAAAAATTAAGTAAAAAAATTTTTTTTTATTTTTTATTTTTACAAAAAATGAAATAATAATAATACAAAAGAGAATTCTGGTTATTAGTGTATGTGCACCAGATAGTGGCCAGAATTTTTATTTATTTTTTTTGATTTTTAAAAAAACAATCTGCTACTATCTAGTGTGCACCAGTTACCAACCAGATTTTTATGTTTCTGTTTTTTATTTTTTTACTATTTTAATTTTTTTGTTACTTCAATATTTTTTAGTACTGTTAATAAAAAAATGTTTTATTTCAATTTTTTAAAAACATTTAGAAAAAAATGTTTTTAAAAATATTGATTGTGTGCATTACTCCCCGATGTACGGAACCTCTAAAGGAAAATTGAAAAAAACAAACAAAAATGAAATAAAACAATTATTATTATAATTTTTTTGTTTAAATTTTTTTTTTTTTTTACAAAAACCAAAATACTAATAATATAAAAGAATTCTGCTTAATAACAGATGCGCAACAGATAGTATTTTTTTTTTTTTTTAAGAAATTGAATAAAATGTAATAAATTTTCCGGAAAAAAAACTATACTATCTAGTGTGGACGAGTTACTAACCAGATTTTTTTTTTTTTTACTACTTTAATTTCTGGAAAAATAAGTTGTGGTAAGTAACAACTTACTTAATTTTTTTTTAGTGTTTTTAGAGTAAAAAAAATGTTTTACTTAATTTTTTTTAACTTTGTTGCCCCTTTGGGTGCTCCGTACAAAGGCAATAGGCAGCAGAAAAAAATACCTTTTTTAGTGTTTTTTTCTTCTTCTTTGGGTAGTGAAAGTGTTAATAAAATGAAAAAGCACTATTTTTCCTGCACTTTAAAAGCTCTTAACATTGGGTTGTGTTTATTTCCAACGATCTGTAACGTTGTGGCAAAACTCTGGAGACCCAACCTGTAATCAGTGTCAGAAAGCAGCACAACCAGCTTCCCACATACGGAGCTGAGTCACTAGTAATTAGTGGCTATTGGCATGCCTTTAATGTTGTTATACATTTTAATGAAACTCTCACACAGATTATAATACTTAACGCTGTGGTAAATAACATGCTTAAAATCATGCTGGAAAACGTACGGACACGAATTTGTGCCAGACTACAGTATTGAACATTTCTATTTTATCACATTTCTGAATTAAATTTTTCTAATGTAGACATTTAAACATATCAGGGTAATTGCATGGATATTTTTACTGTTATAATAAGGTATGACATAAATATTTGTTTACATTTCCACTTTACTAATTAAATAATTTATATATAAAATATAAATAGTTACAATCAAAAATTGTCTCTGTTTCAGACATCTTGAGTTAACCTTAATATCTTATCTGTGATGCATAATACAAGTAAATAAATGTGAGAAGCCTTAAAAAACATATTTTTCAATCTACTTTTATTCCAAGTGGTATTTCCTGGGAAAAGTTTTAATCAATATCCGTAGATTCACTATGAGGGAAATAGTGTGAGATTAGAATATAATTAGAGCTAAAAAATATAAACTTTTTTTGTTTTGTTTTCAAATAATAGTTTTTTTATATGTTGTAATCACAGGGTCATCTACTTTACGTAATTCCCTGTTTTTTTAAGAGATCAGATATGTCTGTATTTCACAGCCAACCTGCAATACTCCTCCCAGTCAGCAGGGGGCAGCACAGACTCACCCGAGCCATGAAGTCCACTGCAGCCGCTCTGTTCAGCAACAGCGTCGCCACGTTGATGTTGCCATAGTGAGCCGCGATGTGGAGAGGAGTGAACCCACTCTGAGGAGCGGAGGAACCAAACAGAACAGCAGCAAAGACACACAACAACACAAATAGAGTTAGAAAAAAGGAAAAAAACACTTTGTAGTCCATAATTGAGGTTTTATTCTAATCTAAAGACACAATACTGACAAAAAATCAAGCAAGGACATAAGATTCTACACACTGACACAAGACTTAATGTCTCTTTGCAATATATTTCTAGAATTTGTAATACATTTTGACCTAAAACTTGAAGTTTTCTGCCTAAGAGAATGTTTTAAAATATTGTATTTATTTTTGTACAAAATTCTACAGCTTGAATTAATGACCCAATTTCAGTAGTTCTAGCATCATGGCGAACTACAGAACAACAAGAAGAAAAATGGGCAAAATAATCTCTTTTTGACCATCAATTCTGGACAAACATCATTACTATTAGTTTACAACAGGCTGCAAGCACAGTTCCAAATGAAACCCTCATAACCTTTCTTCATCTTCCACGTGCGTTATAGCAAATTTGTTTACCACAAGGCCCAAACCTTAGATCAACAGACATTATTGGGTGAATAATACCAGATGACTGTCAAGTCTGCCAAAGCCAGGACTGAGCCAACCAAAACAGGCACGAACAGAAGGTGGCCACCTGGCTTTGGCGTGATGAAGCGGCCAAAGTTACTGCAGAAAACATCATCTTTCATGGGACCAAATTAGCAAGCCTCGGTCCCATGAAATCCTCCTTTGGTTGAAATTGTGCAAATCAGAAAAAGGTTTTCCCGCCTTATGCTCTTATTCGTCTTAAAGAAATCTGGTTGCCATGCAGATCATAGACATACTACAGCTTTCAATGAATGATAACCATTCTTCATGCAATCATTGGTTATCATAAGAGTAGGGCTGCCACGATTAGTCGACTAATCGACAACTAATCGACTATTAAAATAATCAACAACTAATTTAATACTCGATAAGTTGTTTTTTTATATATTATGGAGTCGGAGTGTAGAAAAGCTGAAAGTTATTTTGCATTCTGCTAGCTTTTTGGACTATTTTGGCATTTGTAAAAGTTTTTTAGGCTATTTTGGAGTTTAGGAAATATTTCAGCTACATGCTAGCTATTTTGGCTAATTTAAGATTCTTCAGTTTTTTTCGGGCTATTTTGGAGTTTAGCTAATATTTCAGCTGCTAGCTATTTTGGCTAATTAAGGTTTTTTTTTGGTTTGTTTGCTTTAAAGTCTATTTTGGAGTTTAGCTAATATTTCAGCTGGATGCTAACTGTTTTCGCTAATTTAGATTTTTTTGCTTTGTTTTTCAGGCTATTTTGGAGTTTAACTAATATTTCAGCTACATGCTAGCTGTTTTAGCTAATTTAGGATTCTTCCATTTTTTCTGCTCTTTTGGAGTTTAGCTAATATTTCAGCTACATGCTAGTTATTTTTGGCTAATTTAAGATTCTTCAGTTTTTTCGGCTATTTTGGAGTTTAGCTAATATTTCAGCTACACGCTAGCTGTTTAAGCTAATTTAGGATTCTTCCATTTTTTCTGCTCTTTTGGGGTTTAGCTAATATTTCAGCTGCATTCTAGCTATTTTGGCTAATTTAGGATTTTTTGTTTCGTTTTTTAGGCTATTTTGGAGTTTAGCTAATATTTTAGCCTGATATCAGCTTCAGAGTTTTCAGCCATTAGCTTTAGCGATTTGGGCTATCAACTTCATTGTTTTATGTTATCAATGTCAGCATCTTCAGCTATCAGCACCAGCATCTTCAGTGGCCAAATTCAGCTTACAGCATTCACACTAGCATTATCGCAGGTAATGCGATATGAATCGTTTTTAGTTACGTTTTTAGTTAATTGACCCGATTAGTCGACTAATTGGAAAAAATAATCGGTGATTAGTCGACTATTAAAATAATCTTTAGTGGCAGCACTACATGAGAGTCAGTTTCATGGAAGGACTGGGACTGAACACAGTAGGACAACAGTTTTGAATTGGAAAAAAAATCTTTGGACACGATTTGAATCAAGGAAAGACCTTGATATCCAGACCCCCAGTCCCAGGATTTTTGCTGGAGTTAGTGAAGCATGCGCTATCGCTCTGACTTTCTCCATGACTGGAAATATTCACTACATTAATGAAGCAATGAGGAGAGGGAAGACAGGACTGCGCTAAAATGAATCAGGAAATGTGACAAAAGGGGCTGCAGAGCCATTACGGATCGAGTCAGGGGTTCTGAAGTGGTTGTTGTTGGTGTTTGGAGATTTTTTTTTTATGAACTGCAATGGGGAGACTACAAAATGTACAGATAGAGGTGTACCTCTGTTGTTCTATTCACCATCATCTAAAGTAAGCCACAAGAGGAGAGAATTGCAAGTTAGTGAGAAAAAAAAGAAGTCAGAAAGTTGAGGTTCAGAAAGAGGAAGAAAGAATAAATATGGTTAAATTAAAATACAATAAATCGTGTTCATGTGTGTAAGCCCCCTTATATTTGAGCAAAAAAGCAGCAAAAGCAAATTTTGAAAGGAAGAAAAGTAAGCAGAAAGACTGCACTTTTAGGAGAGAATTTTGGGCGCTCACCTTCGACTCGACGTCTGCGTTGTGGTCGTTCTGCAGGAGCAGGGCCGCGGCCTTGGTGTCGTCCTTGCGTGCAGCGATGTGTAGGGCAGGAAGGCGTACCTTGCCCTTTGTATCGTTCTCCAGTAGCAGGGAGACCACCTGGTCATGGCCCTGCTGGAGGGCCACCGCCAAAGGGGTGAAGCCGTCCTGCATTTCGGAGGGAAAAAAAAGCGTCATGGAGGCATTTCTGTGGATGGAACTCATCTGACGTTTCCAGTTGGATTCCAGAGTAGGGCTGGGTATGGATTATAATTTCCAGAAATGATTCGATTCAATTCACAAGACCCAGGAACGATTAGATTCTGATTTGTTTCTATTCTTTCAATCCTTCAATTCAATTCAATTTTGAATTTACACACATTTGTTTAGAAATATATTAATAATCTATATGTTCATTAACATTGTAAACATTGTTCTGCTTTTCCTCAGTTTAGCCACTAGGTGGCGGTACGCTACAGCATTATACCTTATTCCAGAAGAAGAAGAAAGTACAAGCAAAAAACTGTTCTAGACCACAAATAGTTACTTTAAAAAATATTTCTTTCAACGAGTTTGGAAAATGTATGCCTGTGAGTTTATAAAGATGTTCATTTAGTCAGGAATGTTTGCTTAGGTCGACCGAGTGTTAGCATTAGCCGTCCTATGGTAATTTCTATTAAACGTTAGCATCAAGCTAGTGGACTTTAGCTTCATGGGCTAAATCGATAATATATTTTTATGAATTCATCTATCAAGCTTAAATCGACAAACTTTTTAATTTAACTTTACTTTACTTAATTTTTTAAATGAATAATAAAAAGTCAGGAATATTAATCCAGAATAAATCAATTTAAATAACTTTCAACATTTTATTGTCCATAGAAATATTTTTGTCAAAATTATACAAGTTAAAAATAAGCGCAAGATAACGTTGGGTCATTAATTATAGAGCTATTTTGGGGCCAATATGGTTTAAAACCAAAATAAAACAGTGTTTGGGGAAAAAAAACTAAAATGTCTAAAACTTTTTGCTATTCAAAAATAAACATAACTATTTTCAGCTTCAAATTTGCTGTTTTTTAGATTCCAAAACTCAAAATTTTACTTTGAACTCCCTTTTTTTGTTTTAGAATCTGAAAATTTTAGTTTTGGCCCCGTTGTGGCATGTTGGGGCGGGGCTAACACAAAGGACCAATCAAAATCAATGATGGTGGAAACTTCAGTGCATTTACTGACTCCTTGAGCTGTGATTTTTATTGTCAGAAAATGGCTGTATTGTCTGTACTATCATAGTTTGAAGTTGTCCCAAGATGGGAATAAAAAGCAGAGTTTTATTGCGTACAAACCGCGCATCTAAAACGCAATTCTAGCCCGTTCAAAGCACCATCTTGTAGCATTACATAGAGAAATGTTTTATTTGGGTTTCAAATATTTATGGCCCTGTTTTGACTCCATAATTAATAACGATAAAATATCTGGAGGGCCGGATATAATTACTCAGAGGGCCGGATCTGGCCCCCGGGCCTTCACTTTGACATATCCATTCAAACTAAGAGTTTAAATCTTAAATCTTTATCTTTCGTCTGGATTGGTCGCTGCACTGACTGGTCTGTACCTCAGAGCGTCCACGGGTTCATGCGTGTGTGTGTGTACGTGTGCTGACTGGTAAGCGGTGTGCACGTGAGGCGGCCTGTAAATCATACAAGCAGCGGTGGAGGAGGCGGCGGCAAGCAGAGCGGACCTCGTCTGTGGTCAACTCAAGGTCGCTCTGCCTCCACCAACATACACTACCAATCAATGAGGCTCTGCCTAGTCCCTTGTGAAGAGACGGAGAGGTGGGGGGGGGGTGAAAGACAGACTTGAAAACGAGTGGAGAGACAGAGACAGGAAAGCGGACACAGAGGGAGACAGATGTAAAATGAGTTGGGGGTCGGAGGGGGAGAGAGGCGGAAAGGACATGATGGTGGTTAGTACAACAGATGCAAAGACCACACATGACTCAGGCATGGAGATATACAGCATACTAGAACTCTAGAAAGGTGCCACAGAATAGACACACATATGAGTATAGACATAGATAATAAGGAGCGTGTCCACACGTGTACAGTACCTCAGTGGCGATACTTTGGCTCGCACCGTTCTCCAAAAGAAATCGCACCACCTCCAGGTGGTTCTCCTGGGCTGCCATGTACAGAGGAGTGAAGCCATTCTGCACAAAACACATACAGTTTAGTAGATTTGTTCTACAAATTGTAAAGATAATTCAAATTATGTTGTGAAAATATGTATTTGTCTGGATCTGAAAGTCAAAAAATTAGAGAACACTAAAATTTCCCTGTTCTCAGCTGCATTTGATTAATATGTATTCAAAAGTTACGTCCACACTGTTTATCTATGGTTGTTTTAAATTAAAATCTTTTTACTTTCTTTTAATTTTATTTTAATGATCACATTTTAATATTTCTTTTGATTGTTTCTTTTAATGTTTTATGTAAAGCACTTTGAATTGTCTCTGTACATGAAATGTGCTATACAAATAAACTTGCCTTGCCCAAAAAAACACCATATTTTTCACAGTATAAGTCGTGGTTTTTTTTTTGTTTTTTTTTGCATAGTTTGGGAGGGAATGAGACTTATATGTAATTAAAAAAGAAAGAAAACAAGAATCGATTAAAAAAATCAGTCGATCAAAAAAATTTACTAATTAATCGCAAACCTGGGGAAAAGATAATCGCAATTAATCGCAATTAATCGCAATATCGCAATTAATTTTTTAACCATTTATTCTGTGAGAATAATCAAAATTTACACACAAAACTGTACATTTATTTTTAAAAAAGGCTGTAAATTGATTAAAAAACTATCAGATTAATCACACTTATGTGTTATGATTAAACACTATTAATCACAATGTTTTACGAGGTAAATTTTATTTTATTTTGTTATCGTGACAACGGGTCACATTTCATATCGAATTGTCCGCCTTTTGGGAAAAAGTGACTAAAACCTAAAAAAAATAACAAGAATAAAGTACTAAAAATCCATCGAGTATTTATTTATTTTTTAAGTGACCATGTTATAATCAGGATAATGCCCAACGAAGGGTGCATTATCAGAAATTAATGCACACTGTGGAAGCCTGAACCGGTTCATTAGCGCTAATAAATATTAGCACGTAATTCATTAAAAAAAATAATCATTAACAACCCTAATATAGTTATAACAACTGCTAGAGGGTGATGTGAGTGTATCAGTATTTGCTACTGACAGAGGAAGAAGTCTTACAAAGTGACACAAAAAAAAATAATTCAGCAGATTTAGTGATTTAAAGTAAAATAAGGAGTTTAGTTGAGTTATGAGAATGTTCCTTATGCTATAATAACGGAATAATTGTTTATAAGTTGTGCTAATATACTATATAACTTCTGTTTTATGAAGCTAATAACCATCAATGTGTTACAGCGGGGAAGCAGTCCAATAGTGTTGATTTGCTTTTCAGAATAAAATCTCCTTTATTTATTCTCATTATTTATTTTTTTAAAGAAATGTATCGCAAAAGTGCAATTTCTTTTCTTCTTTGTTTTGCATTTTTGGCTGATACTCCAGAGTGATTTATAATCTGAAAAGCATAATTTTTTGCAAGTGTAACAACATCTTTGAATTGTACTTTCTTATGATTTTTTTTTAATTTTTGGATGTAAACTGAAACCCATTTGACCTAATTTTTGCTCTGCAGGTTATTAAAACGTTGCAGTGTTTTCTAAACCCCAGTGTGTGGCTTCCTGATTCTTATCAAATACTCATTGATTCATTTACATGATCATAGTGACAAAAAACATGGTGAAATGTTAAAAGGACTTTTGTGTAACTGCTTCACCTCCTTGTATCATTGTCAGTTTAGACTGAGAGAGGCCTCTAATCTTTTCTTTCACCTTCATCTGATAGAGTTAAAGTGCAATGGCAGCAGTTTCCAGAGGAGTCCTAGTTGGCTCCATGCCTGATTCTGCACTGAGTGATTCCCTCAGTGTCCCTGACAACCTCACACATTCTCCTTCCAACCATATTACAGTGTGCTGCAAATGCGTTATGTTTGCTTCAAGGTCCAAAATAATCCAGCAGGATCTTGGTGTCAGAGATTCTGTGGGTGCATTGTGGGATATATTTACCTGAGATTGTGCGTTGACGTTGGCTCCATTAGTGACCAGCTCCGTGACGACTTCTGCTTGGCCAGCCAGCGAGGATATGTGCAGAGCAGTGTTTCCTTTCTGGATTACAGGAAACAAGCACAGGAATCTTTGTAAGCTCTGTGACACCTGTTGTGTCATGTGTGTGTCTTTGTGTGAGTGTTGATTTGTTTTAAACCATCCAAACAGGAACAGGAAACTCCTGAAAATATGACGAGTTAAAACTTGGTTTTAAATACAAGTATGATTGAAAAACATAGATTTAGAATGAGAGGTCTGGTTGTAAAAGGTCATGTGTCAAAGTCAGGGCCTGAGGGCCGGATCCGGCCCTCCAGATAATTTATTTTATTGCGATTAATGGCCCAATGTTATCTTGCGCTTATTTGTAACTTGTATAATTTTGACAAGATATACTTTCATGGCGAGTAAAATACTGAAAGTTATTTAAGATTTAAATTGATTTATTCTGAAATAATATTCCAACCTTTTTATTATTCATACTTATGCCGAAAAGTTACGGTTTTAAAGTTTTAAAATTGTGCTAACTTTTTAGACTATTTTGCCATCTACTTAGATTTTTTATTCTATTTTGGAGTTTAGCTAATATTTCACCTACATGTTAGCTGTTTTTTGGCTAATTTAGGCTTTTTCATTTTTTTTTGTCCATTTCAAGTTTTGCTAATATTTACATGCTAGCTGCTTTGGCTAATTACATTTTTTTTCAGTTTTTTGGGTTGTTTTGGAGTTTAGCTAATATTTCATCTATATGCTAGCTGTTTTGGCTAATTACATTTTTTTTCAGTTTTTTGGGTTGTTTTTGAGTTTAGCTAATAATTCACCTACATGCTAGCTGTTTTGGCTAATTTAGGCTTTTTTTCATTTTTTTGTCCATTTTAAAGTTTAGCTAATATTTACATGCTAGCTTCTTTCGCTAATTTTTTAAAATTTATTTTAAGGCTTATTTTCAGGCTTTTTTCAGTTTTAGGCTATTTTAAAGTTTTGCTATTTTTCATCTACATGCTAGCTGTTTTAGCTAAACTAGTTTAGCTAATATTTTACCTGGCTATCACCTTCAGTGTTTTCAGCTATCAGCTTCAGCATTTTTATCTATCAATTTCAGCACCTTCAGCTCCCAAATTACAGCATTATCACAGGTAATGGTGTATATCTAGTTTATAATAATGGTAAAAAAGTTACATTTTAAAGTTTAAATTTAGTTCTCAATAAATGTTTATCCTGTTCGGCCTTCGACATAAGATGTGTTTTGGATTTTGACCTCTTGTGTGACTGAGTTTGATACTCCTGTATTGGTCATTGTGTGATACTTTGATGAAGAACATACTTCATATCAACCTCATATCTGTTAAAAGTCTCGGTGTCCGAGTTACTTTTGCCCCCTTTGGCCTGCCTACACGTTTGGGTAAATTTCCATCTGGCCTAAAAATTCCCATCACAACAAATCACATGTTTTAACTGCAGCATTCCAGCTCTGATATCCCCCTACGTTCCACTGCCAGCAATGTGACACTTCCGATCCTCGTGTCCCACTTGTAAAAAGAACCTCAGTCTTAAAATAAACCTGCATGCTGCTCTTTATGAATGTGGTAGAAGCTTGCGTGAAGGCCAAGCTGACACTCAAACTGAATTCTATTGTTTGATTCTGGGATTTCCTTGTCTTAAAGTGCTTTTTTATGAAAGAGCTGCAACTAAAAATGAAAATAAAAAGCAACTTTAGCCACCAAAAGTGGGATTTTTATGTGTTTTCACAGAGTATTTTTACTTTTGTTGCTACCTAATGCAGCATTGAAAAGGGTCCTACTTTAGGCTTTTGTAAAATTCAGCTTTTCTATGTACTGGAGCTTAAAGAACCTGAACATATGGAGCTATAATGGGAGCTATAATGACAACAATAATTAAAAAAACTCAATCTGCTAAGCTGTCTAACAGAACGCAGATGCCCAAAAAAGCCAACATTCAGGCTTTAATTGGTACCTTGCTTACATTATTTACATCCAGATTCCCATTTCAATAAAAGCATCAAAATGCAAACTTTGCAGTAATTCCTCACGATAGTATACGTATCGCAATACTGTACCAGACTGTTCCAGAACAATTTTTCACTTTTTTTTTAAGAGTATGACTAAGAAAAACTACTTAAATATTATTACATCTCTCATTTTATTAAAATTCATTTTATCTAATGATCAGAACATTAAGGACTGCAACTGTATACTGATGCTGGCAGCAATGTGGAAAAGAGTTTCAAATCGGTACATATCCTAAATAAAAACTAAGTATTATAGGTCTCATAACAACAACCCAGCTAGCACGGCCAGCTGGGCTCTATGTGGTTTAAAAGTGGCAGAAAATGTGGCTCCCAATTGGTTTGTTCATAGTGTCCGTGGTGGCCCCACCTGTGTTTGCCCCCATTAGCTTCAGTGGACACTAGATTGGCTCGCTATGGTGGCCAGCCGCCTGGTGGTTAGTGTATCGAGCTAGCGAGCTCCGCTGTTGCATGCTAGTGAGTAAATACTTGTGTATTTAGCTAGCGAGCTCCTCTGTATCGAGCTAGCGAGCTCCGCTGTTGCATGCTAGTGAGTAAATACTTGTGTATTTAGCTAGCGAGCTCCTCTGTATCGAGCTAGCAAGCTCCACGGTAGCATGCTAGTGAGTAAATACTTGTGTATTTAGCTAGCAAGCTCCTTTGTATCGAACTAGCAACCTCTCCTGTAGCAACTAGCAAGTTTTGCTGTCGCGAGCTAGCAAGCTCTGCTGTTTTGAGCTAGCGAGCTCTGCTGTAGCTAGTTAGCAAGCTCTACTATCCACTTGGTGGCTGGCTAGATAGCTCGCTACAGAGAA
>NC_050526.1:5468193-5472712 GCF_002922805.2 Oryzias melastigma
GCTAGCAAATTCTGCTGTAGCGAGCTCCTCTGGATCGAGCTAGCGAGCTCCACGGTAGCATGCTAGTGAGTAAATACTTGTGTATTTAGCTAGCGAGCACCTTTGTATCGAGCTAGCGACCTCTCCTGTAGCAACTAGCAAGTTTTGCTGTAGCGAGCTAGCAGGCTCCTGTGTAGCGAGCTAGCGAGTTCTGCTGTAGCTAGTTAGCAAGCTCTACTATCCACTTGGTGGCTGGCTAGATAGCTCGCTACAGAGAAGCATGCTAGTTCCTACAGGAGCGGTCGCTAACTTCATAGAATGGAGCTTGCTAGCTTCTTACAGTGGTGCTTGCTAGCTCACTACAGAGGAGCTCGCTAGCTTGTTACAGAGAAGGCTGCTAGCATGCTTAAGCCACTTAAGCCAATGTGGGCAAACACAGGTGGGGCCACTATTTTCTGCCACTTTTAAACCATTTGGAGCTCAGTTGGCCATCTGGCTGGAAAAACCGTAAGGCTAACTGTACTTTTAACAAAAGTTGGTTCTATAGAGATCTTGCTTTTGCTTTGGTTCAGTGTACAGCGCCTCAAAGTGCGCTGTGCTGTCAACTAGCGGTCGGGGGTTTAGGTGGAAGACAAAAGTAAGGCACAAAAGGACCCTCATAAATAATACATTAAATATCGTCTTATCTACATTTTGATTCAATATAAGTATCATCAAACAAAAGTATATTTAGCCAAATCGATTCCTAATATCAAAGAATATGCAAATAAACTCTGGTCTTCTCTTAATAAATCTCTGGTTCATCAAATATTATATCCACAAATGTAAATTCTCTAGACAAAAACCCTGTTCCATTGTCTTCGTTCCTGAGTTCTATTTATATATCAACAGTTTCCAAAATTATGAGAAGCAAAAAACAATCGAAATCTTGTCTGTATGTGAAAGATTTAAGATTTTGTCGTCAAAGCTCATTTCTATTCCTGTTCTATCTCATATGTGTATTTGATTTTTGCAATTGTTTACTTATTCGTTGCATAAGTGAATGTGAATCTATGCAAAATGAAAAAAATTGCAATAAAATGTATTTTTAAAAAAGTGCAAAAACAGAAACTGCTGGGAGAAATTTTAACAAAAGCACAATTATTTTTCTAATTTCAATACATAATTTAATTTTTATATCCTGTTTTTGCCAAGAATATGAACCAAATAAAGGAACATAGTTTAGTGTTCTGCAACAAAATCATGATTCATGTCTTTGTAAACTGCAAAAACTTCAAAATAAAAGCGTGTGTTCCTTTTAAAACATAACATTATTTCCAGAACAATAACTCAGAAACGAATGAACTAAAGACAGACGTTCTTTGTGTAATTTCCCCCTAGAAGAGTCACAGTGTCAAAAACAGGGGGGGAAACATGATTAATTCCAGCATTAGGCGGTCCCAGCGCTCCCTTCCATGTTGCTAAATCAAGGTACCCTCAGTGCCCTCGCCTTAGCTAGCAGCATGAAATAAAAAATTGGCATTGAGATGCATGCGAGATTTCCCGCTAATCCCTTCACATCCTCGGGGTCACACACACAAAAAAAGGGGAGAGGCTTTAATTGGGGGAGAGTTTCTTCTTGATCTTAAATATTTCATTGTGTCTCGTGTTTATGTAAGCGCCGGGCATGAGGCCGGGGGCAGAGAGGCTGAGCCAGGCGGCTAAATGGGAGTGGAGACCTTCAAGGCACAAATATAAGGGACTTTTGGACAGTTTTATCTCTCATTTAATTTTATTTATCTGTCAAAACCTTAAAAATAAAATATTATGTATGTACAGAATTTGCTAGATACATGTAAACATGACAGATTTAGCTTTTTACTATTTTTTTGCAAATCTCTCATTAATTATGCAGTCAGAATCAAACCCAACAAAGGGCGCAGATTTAAGAGGAGCACGCCATTTAATCCAACGCGGCAGCCGTGTTTTGACCTGGATCCAAACATAGACGGTTATAGTGTGAGGAGATCACGGGTGATGCCTTACCTTTGTTGCTGCATCGACACTGGCTCCCAGCTTTAGCAGCTCAGCAACAACCTCCACATGCCCCTCTTTGGAGGCCAGATGAAGAGCGTTCAGACCATTCTGAGACAAAAATATTACAATCAGACAAGCACGTGTTCTCCTTTTTGCAGAGAAATTACTTAAAAAAATGCTTCAAAATGAAAAGTTAGTTTTTTGTAAAGATTTGAAAACGTACCTGATTGCAAATGTTTATCTCAACCCCAGTCTTGAGGTAGTCAAGGACTTTTTCTAGATTTCCGGCCCGGGCTGCTCGCAGATAACTTGCATTGCTATCAGACTGGGAAGAAGAAGAAGAAAAAAAAGCAAATAAGATATATATATAGTGTAAAAAAAGACGAATATTTGATCCAAACAGACATAACAAAAGTCGTACTGTACCAAGAAGAACTCTGTCATTATTTCTCAAAAAAACACAAAAGTCATCATACGAGGACGATCAAAGATAATATATTCCTCAAATCCAACATGTCCATTTTCAAACAAACCCACAAAATGTTCCAAAAGTTTAAAGCGCAAAAAACAGTTCCGAAATCCCTCTGCCGATCCCGCCTTCCTGTTATTTCAGCTTTGTTAAATCCAAATGTCCCGTATTCCCCAGTGTAAGAAGTTCAGTGGCCGGGTGGTCTTTCCCGCTGCTACAGAGCCCTCCTCTTCTGCACAAAGATCCTCGCTGCATCCACCAGTCAAGTAGTGGGACCGTGTCACTGTGCTGGAAGAAGCAGCTTCTGTTCTGCTTCCTTTATTCCACTACAGAAATAGGGCTTTGCAAAAAAAAAAAAAAAATGATGAGGCAAGCATGTTTTCAGCCTAATAATAAAAGTGGAGAGCATGAGCACGTGCATGCACGGCAGAGGAGAAGGGGAAAAGGACTAAAGATACGAGAGGAAAGATGGTAAAAACGGACATGGAAGAGCGTCTCGTCTGCTTTCACGTTCTTTGACATTTGGTTTGATGCACAGTGACACACCGCTCACAGTGCACATTCTTGCCTTGCATCTTGGCTGCAGCCTTCAACAGCCATGTGCATTTTTGTGAAACTCAGCATTTCGGCTGCAGTCGGAAAGCGGAGCTTTGATGTGTCGCTTCACCCAAAATTCCCCAGACGTGCTAAATTTAGAAATACATCAGCAGGACCAAACTGTGGTCATCCAGCTTTACACTCCGCCCCCCTGCTCCTCATCCACTCTGACCCAACGCCAAAATGTGATTGAACGAGACCCCCAGAATCAGATTATTCCACATCTGTTTACAAAAGTGTAACAGGAAAATATTTGTCTGTGTGAGCTCAACCAAGCATGTGTAGACAAACATGTGAACAGTAAATGAAGCTAACTGGAAGTCATTTCCTGATTACAAGAAACCATTAAAGTAAATATCTCAGCAGCCAATCAGCTCTCAGCATGAAGATGCCTTCTTCCTTTTTCCAGATCCCAAACTCTCAGGGGAATTTTCGATAACCCTCAAACAGCATTATTTCCACTCGTGCGGCCTAAAGAAAACTTTTGGTTGCTTTGTGAAAAGCTAAACATCTAAAACTCAAGTTTTCTTTCATCCCAAAATGTTTGCACACAGTTTACACATGCAAGAGAACAATATGGCAATAAAAACCAAGCTGCAAGAGAGAAAGAAGGAGCAATATCAACTATAAACTCCTACTGACAATAAAGTAATCTTTGTTCTTTCTTGTCACAAACAAAAATGAAAAAAATTCTGGATATTTTTTGTTCTTTTTCCAGACATTAAGCAGCAGAAGAGAGACTTTTGTATTGGATAAATTCAACAGTTACAACTTAAATTATGCATTTAGTTCACTTGATACTCCAGGGGTCTATTTAGATAAACTCCTTTTTAATTTTGAGTGTTTTTTTTAGTCTTTTTTATTATTTTTATAACGTTTTTGGACCAGATGAGATAGATATAAAACATGAGGATGATGGGGTGGGAGAAGAATCCGAAACTAGTCGAACGACAAAAAAAAGTAGAAGTAAAGACTTATGAATAACTACAAAGTAAACCACAAAACCGTCTAGAGGTAAAGCATTTTTGTGCTGTCCATAAAACAATATTTATAAATTGTGGCCATATCAAAATTTCTACTTAAATCCTGAAATACTAAAAAAATATAAAGTGCAGGACTATCTAGTGCCCTGGATTTTAAAAGCAATTCAGACTACAAGCTCATTACTTTTCTTTCTTTTTTTAGAACGCCGGATATGACATCACCGCTTTCACATAATGAAAATCTAATCTATACAAACATTTCACGACGTGTATTATGACTCCATTGTGTTCAGACGATGAAAATGTGGATGGTTTAGTAAAAAAATGCATTTAAATACTTGCAAAAATTGTTCAACCGCAATGCATTGTGGTCTATATTCCCTAATGTAGTGAGTATCGATGTACACTGATTTTTTGTAAAAACTTCTGGGAAACATCTAGGGCACTTAGTAGTGGAATTGTAGATTCAGTCAGC
>NC_050526.1:5473338-5475883 GCF_002922805.2 Oryzias melastigma
ACGTGTATTATGACTCCATTGTGTTCAGATAATGACAATGTGGATGGTTTAGTAAAAAAATGCATTTAAATACTTTTTTTTCTTGCAAAAATTGTTCAACTGCAATGCATTGTGGTCTATATTTCCTAACGTAGTGAGTATCGATGTACACTGGTTTTTTGTAAAGACTTCTGGGAAACTTCTAGGGCACTTAGTTGTGGAATTGTAGATTCAGTCAGCACTACAAACGGTGAACGCACTATTTAGTGCACAATGTATTGAGTAGTGAAGGAATTCGGACATAGCCTGTGTCTAATTGTAAACATATGGAGTAAAGGAAGAAAAAAGCTATTTGTAACTCAAGCTTGTTTCATATCAGAGTGAAAACACTTCTATTTTTACCTTATCTGGTTTCATTTAATGTCATCCATGAAAAAAATATATATATTTTTTCTAACTTGTACTGTCCAATAGCTGTAAACAGATTAGAGCTGAAGGGGTTATGAATCTTCTGACACATGAGATGTATATTTGCATAAACCCCTTCTGTATTTGAGGCTAAACTTTATTGATATTATAAATGTTTGTACACTTTTTTTGTTTGACAAAAAAAGAAGGAGAGGGTTTAGAGATGGGGGATGAGGGTACAAAACAAATGAAAATGAAGTTAAACGTTGGTTATGTTCCTGAATTGCCATGCGCATCTCATATTTGGAGACCCAATGATTTTACATGTTCTTGTTGCATTTTTCTCATAATGGAGGACATGTATACATTAACGTCTTCGTTTTCCTTGTCCGAGCTAGTGTCTGGCTCCAGCCTGTACAGCTGGATAGCTCCGATATTACTCGTCGTTCTTTGCTCGGCTAATGTTAGCTTGGGTTTGCGAGGGGCTGTAAGCTAGCAGGAGAGAATGTAAAAAAAAAGATGATGGGATATCAGCCGAAGCTAACTTCCACACCAACACTCCTGCTCACAACTCAAACTATTTATTCATATTTTTTATTTTTATTTATAAATATTTTTTAGCTATCTAAATGGATAAAAATATAGTTGGAGTGTGACTTTCATATAGTTTAATGAGCTGGATTTTTTTCTTAATAGGTTGTGTGTAAACACTCTTTATAGACAAAATTTTGCTGTTTTTAAAGCTTTGGGTTAAAGTTAGCAATTTAGATATTTTAATCTTATGTTATGACATACTGGGTGGGTGAAATAAAAAGATTTATCTCTGAAACTTGTTTTAAAACTAAAGGTTTCAAATTAAAAACGATGGATGATTAAAAGTACTAATCTGCCATTTTGATCCTTTCAAATCTGAAATCATTTAATTAATTCCCTCTTAGAAAAATTTTAGATTTTTTTGGTTTAAAATGAACCAACTGGTAAAAAAAATATTCTTTTAAAAGAAAATACTTTTTTTTTTGCCACTGTGTTTGTGTGCACTGATTGTTAGCATGAGAGGCTACCATAAACCCAAACAGCTGTCTCGTTTCTTACATAACAGGCACACATGTTGTGGTGATGCAGACTGAACAGCATGCAAGCGGCTCCCAATATTTTGTTGTTTGTCTGCAAATGATCTAAAACCTCCAACACAGCAGATTCCTTTTAGTTTGTGGTGGGTTTTCAATTCTCTGAAAAAGCTGTTTGTGAACCATTAAGATTTGCATGTTTTGTTGCACTATAACAACATTAACATAAACTCCTCTGCAGCAACTTTAACACTTATTTCCATGTGCAACTTTTTTAAAACATTGAAAACAAAAGAAGAAAAAAATGCATCCAAAGAGGTGAAAATGGTTCTAGAAATATTTCCTCCTCCTCTTCTAACGCTGGTTGGCCTCATTCTCATCCACATTAATGCTCTCGGCAGATTATCCATTAATTAATGCAGGGTTTTCATGGGGCCAACACATCAGATCATTTCTTTTTTCCTGATCTCATCTTCATCCAACCTTAAAAAGACAGCAGAGTCTTTGCAAATCAAATATTACACATGACAGAACACAAGGTTTGCACGTGAAGTCGCAGTAAGCCTTCATGGATCCGACATTCACGGCAAATGAGGCCATTAAAGACACGATTAGGCCTGAAGGAAAGTATTAATCTACTGTTAGAGAGAAGAGAGGATGAGAAGAGAATCTGACTCTGTGAGAACTATGAAAACTGAAAATCACACAGTCATTTTAGACCATAAGGCTGAAAAAAAAGCTAAAATCCAACTAAAACAAACATTTTATAGTAGTCAACAAATTATAAACATTAGAAAAAATCAATGGAGTGATCATTTTTACATTGGGAGAGTTGACATTGATTATTATTAGATCATGCTCTTTCTATCTTGAAAGAAAAGAGGCTTTTTCTGCCACTTAAAAGAAGGAATATAAATTTCAGTTTAACTAGGAGTAGACTTTTATCTATGGCATTAAAGGGAAGGATGTGTTCCCTTAAAAATCATGAGTTATGATAATTCCTGTTTTAGTTCAACTGTCATATAAAATCACCCAAACATGCTATAATGTTGAGAAAAGGTTTAGATTTAACAATTCTTATGAGCAAAATA
>NC_050526.1:5476017-5476990 GCF_002922805.2 Oryzias melastigma
CATGCTATAATGTTGAGAAAAAGTTTAGATTTAACAGTTCTTATGAGCAAAATATATTTTTTTTCCACAAATAACAAGCAACAACAACGTTTTAATAAATTTGGAAGTTTTTTTTCATATACCACAGAGAGATGTCAAGTATGACGTATTTAAACAATAAAAAAGTTTAATTTATTTCCTCAAATTATCTGTCACAGAAAATATATTTTCTTTTTTCTTTTCGTGTCTCTACCCAGCATCAGTGATAGGCTCCAGCAACCCAAAGATCTGAAACGTGAATACGCTGGAATTGCAAAATGGAGGAATGGCATAAAAAAATGTCTATACAAACAAAAAAAAAAAAAGCATCTTGCTTAGGCTACGACAGGGATGAGCAAACTTTTAGACCTGTGGAAAACAAAGGCCTTTAAAATTTGACAGAAGAGCCGGACCACAAGTACCAGTAGTGTTTAAGTAATCCACTTCATAAGAGATAAAAACAACAGCTTTATTTTGATTAAAAATAACTTTAAAATAAAAGATTTTTGAGTTTGAGTTACAAAATTTTTTCTCACTTTACAGGTGATTGAAATGATGGGTTAATGTCCCTCGGGAAAAATGCCGTGTTTATGTGGTGTTTAAATGATAGGAAAAATGACCGTCGCACTCAAAAAACTGGACATGAATATCAGAAAAACAACAAATCTTCCAACACCCCATGAATGCGTAATAACTTCCTGAACCTATAGACAAAGGAAAATATATTAGTTATGTACCAGCTACGACACACCAAAAAAAAGGGAAAATAAAACATTATTAATTATTAAAGAATTTATATATATATCATATATGATATACAGTATATACATGTACATTATATATATATCATATATGATATACATATATGATATATATACATGTACATTATATATATATGTACATTATATATGATACATATGTATGTATATATATATATATATATATATATATATAT
>NC_050526.1:5478743-5481050 GCF_002922805.2 Oryzias melastigma
AAAAAGCATCTTGCTTAGGCTATGACAGGGATGAGTAAACTTTTAGACCTGTGGAAAACAAAGGCCTTTAAAATTTGACAGAAGAACCAGACCACAAGTACCAGTAGTGTTTAAGTAATCCACTTCATAAGAGATAAAAACCACGTGGGATCTGGAGGAAAACCCAGCTTTATTTTGATTAAAAATAACTTTAAAATAAAAGATTTTTGAGTTTGGGTTACAAAATTTTTTCTCACTTTACAGGTGATTGAAATGATGGGTTAATGTCCCTCGGGAAAAATGCCGTGTTTATGTGGTGTTGAAATGATAGGAAAAATGACCGTCGCACTCAAAAAACTGGACATGAATATCAGAAAAACAACAAATCTTCCAACACCCCATGAATGCGTAATAACTTCCTGAACCTATAGACAAAGGTCAATATATTAGCTATGTACCAGCTACGACACACCAAAAAAAAGGGAAAATAAAACATTCTTAATTATTAAAGAATTTATATATATATATTTATATATATATCATATATGATATACAGTATATACATGTACATTATATATATATCATATATTATATACATATATGATATATATACATGTACATTATATATATATGTACATTATATATGATACATATGTATGTATATATATATATATATATACGTATATTATATACATGTATATGTATTATATATATATATATAAATATATATTATATATATATATATATATATAAAACAGTTATAGTATATATATATACATCTCAATCCAGAAAAGCGCAGTGCTAGGAACAGCTAAGATACTGCGCAGGACCCTCAAGCTCCCAGACCTCTGGTAGAGGACCCAAACTAAGAGGAGAAATCACTTGCAGAGTGTGAGTGTGGCGTTTTTTGTTTTTTTATACATGGAGTAAAAGATTTCCCTATAGATGGAATACATTTTATTTTTTCATATTAAAAAAAAATATATATATATATATAATATAAAATATAATTTATTCCAGTTTGGCAGGCCAGACCAAATGGTTAAACAGGCTGTAGTTTGCCCACCCCTTGGCTACGGTCATAAATACAACTGCTACCGCGCGATGGGGAGGCATTGGCAGAATCTTCAAGATTTCCCGCCACTGCCACCATATATTTTTGTAAATTTATGCCGTGGTCATGAATGTAGATGGCGGCCATCATCAGAATAGTCCACTTTTTATACACCTCCAGTTGGTGGCACTTGATGTGGACGTCCAACATATCACTGACATATCGTCCAGTCATAACTGCTGCCAGCCGGCAGTCTCTCGCCCAGTTTTCGCCTAATATCATAATGGCGTCATCCCTGCCTGTCACGGGACGGCCACCACACAACCTTACAATGTATCATTCAGTCGCCATTAAAAGTAAACTTTTTCTTAAAATCTCCGCGGCCACCGCGCAACATGTAAAAATGCAACTGCTCTTCTCGATTAAAAATGCCAGCTGAATTTGGCGAAAATATTGCATTTAGGTTGCCAAATTACTATGATGGTTTTGCAAATATAAACATGTTTGAGATTCAACAGAGTCAACAGTTCTAACTATAAAGTATCATTGGTTTAGAGTGCGTACAGGAAAACATAGATGCGCGTTGATGTCATCGCCGCAGGCTCCACGGATCTGACGGAGCTTAAAAGAGGAGAGCCAGACCAGCGAGGGATGTATTGTTTCACTTTATCCCCGTCTCTCCTGACAGCACAAAACTCATGCAGCCCCATGGCTCTGATAGTACAAAGCCAGGGGCGTAGAGCGGCAGAACTAACACTGCCAGGAAACTTCACTACAGCACTCGCTGTATCACGTCTCATCGGTGCGGATGTTCACAAATGTCTCCATCCAAACATTATGATAGAAACATCCTCCTGTACTTGTTCTCTCTAAAGCTAACATATTAAAACTTATATTTACACTCAATTGGTTCATTCCATTTCATAGTCTAATTGGGATTTTAACTGTTAAAGCAAAGTTTTTTAGGCTAAACAAAGCAAGACATCTGTCAACATGAACCAAATCTTGAGCATGATTAAGATGAGATGTAGGTCAATGTGTCATGTTGTCACAAAAAGACAATGAAGAGGAAGAAGGCAAATAAACGGAGAGAAATTTGGGATAATTGTATGCTGGATGTTCAATTCATTTTAAAGTCGCGCTCCGATCATCTTTTGATCTATTTTTAAAGTGTTGCCAGTGGTCTTTTACTTATGATTGCTTTGAGTCAGGAAAAAAATCTGTGTTGTTTAGTGATGGGAATTATGATTCCTTTTACTGACTCGAGTTTTAAT
>NC_050526.1:5481135-5482824 GCF_002922805.2 Oryzias melastigma
AGGGCTGTTGGCATGAAGTAAGCCTGCTCTCATTTCCCATCATCCCTTTGTTTACACAATCCCCTGCTAGCTTAAGACCCTTCACAACCCAAATATAACATTAGCAGGAGTAGGGTTTTTCAAGCCCTACTCTGATCATCTTTTGAGATCTTTTAAAAGACATCTTTTCTTTGTGATAATGCCATTTTTTTGCCAAAATACAAAGCAAATGTTACAAAAAAAAATGTTTTTAAGGACAGTTTTTGAAGAGTTCATCAGAAATTCACCTGACTTTTGAGTAGGACTATTGGCATGGAGTAAGCCTGCTCTCATTTCCCATCATCCCTTCATTTACACTCTTTCCTGCTAGCTTACAGCCCCTCACAACCCCAACATACCAAAAACAGTAGTAGAGTACAACTCTGATCATCTTTTGAGCTTTTTACCAGTGGTTACCAGTGGTATTTTATTTATGACAAAGCAATTTTTCATGTTGATCTGAAGCCTCTGTTTCCAAAATCTCCTCTGAGGGGGCGGGGCTTTTGGAGCAGAGCTGAGTAGCTCCACCCCTGATCCCCCCCTCGTCTGATTATGATAGTTCTGTGTCTCGCTCACGTAAATCTTCATTGCTTCTACATAAAAATGTCTATCAATATCAGTAATGTCCAGCCATATTGTTTGATCCGGATGTCAGGAAGTGAAGATCGTCATGGACCGAACTTCCTCCAAAATCCTGATTCTTTCTCCCTCCAGTTCACCAAAGACTCTTTGAGCTAATTCTCCAATGTTTATTGACGTTCTTGTGATCAATACATTCAATCATTGGTTTCTCAGAGTTCTTGATAAAATAATCAAAGCTAACATCAAAATGCTCTTTCATTGATTTACAATCCTTTCCAACTGCGGTCAAATGAGCCGCCGTTCACATTTCCGTGGTCACATCAAGAAGCTCCGTGGAGTCTGGTGGAGATTTTCCAGCGTTCTCAGTCCTGCTACCGTAAGTATTGGATGAAACTCACACCAAAAATCCAGTGATGCTGATTTGACCACAGAAATGTGAACGGCGGCTCATTTGACTGCAGTCAATGTGAAGATACCATCTTCTCTTCTCCAGAACCTGAACTAGACACTAGGAACAGATGAGGGTTTAGTGCATGTGCAGCAGAGCTGTTGATGGAAAGAAGATCATTCATTCAAATAGAGTCTGTCCAAGACAGTTTGATTGACAGCAATTTAAAAGGAGAAATAGGAAAGTGCAAAATGATTTATTATGACATTTGTTCTCTTTTACAAGAAAAATGCCACACATACATGTTTAAAATTCAAAAAACAGGATTTTTATTGGTGGGGGACTTTAAATGTATATTTGCTTCAATCCAAAGGATTAAAAAAGAAGAGCAAGAAAGATCTTCCAAGTTGACAAAACTAGAGAAAATATTAAAGCTATTTATTGACTTTCCAAATTTCTGTCTAAAAATGTATTTCTTTAAGCATTCATCAAAAAGAGAACAAATCAAACTCTGCAAGTAACTTCAACAACACAACTGTAAAGATACTCTGCCAAATATACACACGTTTAAGCTCTGTTCTCAGAAATGCAGCGAGCACCTCCCTCACTCCATTCACAAATCTGCTCAGCTCTCTAACCAATAGGGCGTCAAAGATAAACACAAACAAACAAAATATGAAGCTAAGAGGAAGAATCCAAAT
>NC_050526.1:5482845-5485069 GCF_002922805.2 Oryzias melastigma
TTTAAGCTCTGTTCTCAGAAATGCAGCGAGCACCTCCCTCACTCCATTCACAAATCTGCTCAGCTCTCTAACCAATAGAGCGTCAAAGAACACAAACAAAACATGAAGCTAAGAGGAAGAATCCAAATGCTATCACTACTCACTTGAGTCAAAAAGACAGCACCTTCCTCCACAGCCATGCTCAGTTCTTTCCCTGAACCACGAAGAGAGGAGGAAACCTGAGCTCAGAGCCGTCATGCAGCCAAACAGCCAACCACTCATCATCTCAGCCTCCTGAACATCCGTCCCAATCGGAGGAGAGAGCAAGGGACCATTGAATCAAGAGAGCGGGGAATAGTGGATGTCGCTGCTGTGTGATCGATGTCCTTAGAGGTGGTGGAAGGGTAAAAGAGGGTAAACAAAGCCATGATATAGTCTAGAGAAAGGACAAATCCCCCTCTGCTGCTTCTCTCCCCATCCTGCCACTGTATCTTATTTTAGGAGTAAACAAGAGTAAATCCCACAGAAGCTGCCCTCTGCCCCAGAAAGACCTTCAAACGGGGCGAGAGACCAGACTTACCATAATAGATGAGGCTTCTCCCTCTCTCTCTTCCTTCCTTTTCTTCCTCACCTTCATTTAGTCTGTAGGGGGGGTGTGACTGTAAGGTTGATCTGTCGCACGCCAAAAGGGCAGCTGAAACAAATACTTTCACTAAAACAGCCCCCCCCCTCTTCAACCTCAGTTATCCCTCCCACTCATTCCCTCTCTCCGCCAGCATGCTGCCCTTCATTGTCACCCTGCTTCACCCCCCCCTACCTGGTTGTGCGCTCGATTCCATAGCTGGAAACAAAAGCTCAATCACCAGCCAACTGTCAGTGGGAACACAAGGATTAGGAGCTCGAGTATTAGGGACACCCTCCACCTCCAACCCCCCAGCAGGCCGAGCAGGAGCGCCTCTTTGGGAGACCCCCCCCCTACACCACCCCCTATTGTTTTCCTATACAAATCCAGCTAAAAGCTAAGCCCTGCTGCAGTGAGATAGCATCCAGACATGTTTACTGCCCTACTGGAAAATGGGCTTAAAGCGAGATCGCTATCTGTGCGCTCTGTTGGAGGAAGAGGTGAACGCGCGGCGCAGGACGTGAGTCTGAGTCGGCGCACCTGTGGGCGTCGAACTTTATCTCACATGTATGAAAAGGACCACCCACAGAGCTTTTGTTCAAGGATGATACACTTAGGGGCTGTTGCTATGACAACCCACATTACAAACAGTGGGATTTTTGATTATTGATATTTCTGAATAAATGTCATCAACTTTACATTCAAGGGAGCACTTATAGCTGTTGACAAAAAGGCTTAAAAATAAAAAGGTGGTCTTTAAATAATTTGTGCAGATGTGGCAATATTTTTTTTGAAAAATTGTTTATTTAATGGACGTCAAATTTCATCTGTTCCTGATTCGCCACAATTTACACTTTTTTTTTAATAAATTCATAATTATAAGTCGAAGAACATATAAAATTTTTGCCTCTTTTTTTACACGAGACGTGAACATTTTGTGCACAATTTATTTATTTATTTTTTTATAAAGTTAGAGGGTATTGGTTCTATAACACACCCACAGGCCAATTGCAGTAGTTGGTAAAATATTTTTGCATTAAATTGTTTTGGGGGTTTTTTGGCGTAAAACTGATTGAATTTATATTCTAAATAAGATTAATGCTTTATAATCCTTCAAAATTATTTTTTTTTTTACTTATTCTTTATTAATTTACCTAATCTATGGTTCTAAAAATTACATATAAATACATATTTTTAAATTCTGAATTAAAAGTTTACACTTTTTAATTTTTTTAAATTAGGTTAAAAAAACTATTATTTTTGATAGTATTAGGTCATAATAAGATGTTTAAACATGCCAAAATAAGATTTCTGCACAAAATCGGTACAAAAAAAAATCATCCTACAGCTTTATACCATGTACAGAAATATGGGATACAACTTATAAAACATATTTAAAAAAAACATATAAGAATCATCACAAGAAATCATTATAGGGACCCGTCTAATCCATTATTTATAAAAATTACAATTATAAAATTTTAGGATCTTGTATGTATAGTGTAACCATGAAATGTTTTCCTACTAATTTAATGAAAATATGCATAAAAAGAAAAAAACACTGTAAACTTAAAGGGTATGAAATATTTATTAAACTAAAACACAGAGTATTGGAGAATATAT